>NC_062189.1:4439309-4444309 GCF_912470025.1 Vespa velutina | reverse complement strand
TAAGACGTTCAAAGTTTCAAGAGGATTTCATAAACGTTTAGAAATTCTGTAAATTCGAAAGTCACGTGTGAGACGTAAGATTTGATAAAATACGTTCGCTAAATCATCTTTCTCGTGACATTCTCAGAGACTTTTCCCTTTTTTTGATTTGCCTTTTTTTTATTTTTTCTTTTTCTCTTTTTTTTCTTTTTTTTTTTTTTTTTTTTTTTTTTTAGTTCAGTCGTTTCCCTTGGAAAATCGTGGTTGCGCCTGTGCGTCGCGTGCGTGCCACGCATGTCCAACGAGCCCTAGAGAATCTAGAGATACTTATTCAAGCCCTTTTCAGGGGTTGGTCGCAAGTCCTTCCCCATGTGAGGGAAAAGATAGTATACAAAAATGGATGGGTTCTTAGAGCGTGGATACGATTTTAGCGCGCCACCCTCGTGCCACACCCACATCCATCAACTTAAAATCTCGATTTTCAAGTCCACCTTTTTCGTTCTTCTTGAAAAAATTCTCTCCATCTTCCGCCCCCTCCTCTCTCTCTCTCTCTCTCTCTCTCTCTTTCTTTTCTTTTTCGAAACGTTCGTCTGTTTTTTCGATCCTTTTTTTTTTTTTTTTTTTTTTTTTTTTTTTTTTTTTTGTAATTCTTTTCCAATCGTCTTCTACTATCCTCTTATCTTTCTTCTCTAAACGAAATTTCGAATGGCACACGAGAGAATTTCCAATGGAGATCCTTTTATTTTGCATTTTACTTTGTTGTCGTTTTCACACGTTCGGACGACGTGTGTACGGTTCACTCGTATCGAAAATACGTCGTACTTCAAAGAGTTAAATTCGTCGGGTAGGCGCGTAAAAGTTTATAGTCCGACGTTAACAGAGAAACGCGGCCGTATTTCAAGTTTAGCTCGGTTGTTCGCGATTCGCTCTTGGTAAGTGCGACGAACGTTCGGATCTACTCTCTGCGCCATCGTCAAAAATGGAAATTAGGATATAGGTTGGTTTTACTGGACACATGTGTAACATTATAACACGAAATAGTAACGACAACTCTTTCTCTCTCTCTCTCTCTCTCTCTTTCTCTCTATTTATGTCTCTCTTTTTCTCTCTCTATCTCTCTTTCTCTCTTCTGATTTTATTATTATCGCGAGAAAGATAATACAGACGTTATGTTAATGTCTTTTAGCAATCTACTCTTGTCCGCTAGAAATGTCTAATCGTCAATAAACATCATCATGAAAAATCAATGGAAAAGGATAGGAGAATGGAGAAGGCTGTTTAGCATTTAATAAAATACGTACAGTGTTAGTATTATTGCATGGTTATCGTATGATCGTTAATACTCATGCTTTTATCGTACATTATTCAGCTTATGTTTATTCCATACGAAAATATCTCACTATGAAAGAATGGCAACAAGTCGATCGTGTTCGATGCTTTATGCTCGCTTTATCATCGATTTTATGGAAGAGATCGATTACAGTCTTGAGCATAAATTAGCCTTACGTCGAACGAGTTAACCGTATGAGTTTTTCTTTTTTTAATTCCCCTCTATTTCTTTCTCTCTCTCTCTCTCTCTCTCTCTCTCTTTTTCTTTTTTCTCTTCCTCTCCTTTCTTTTTCATCAGGTTAAGCGTGTTATACGAGTTATGATTTTCGATCGTGCGAAAGCAATTCTCTAAAGCATTCCTGTTTTCTTTTTCTTCTTACATACCTTCTATATATCGTGTAAAGTCACGTGAAATGTTTCTTGGCCGGTAGCCTTCGCGAGAAGATATAACGAATGCCAAGAGGGAAAAGAAGGGACACGCAGGCGTTCTGGCACACGGTGCAAAACTCGTATTTATCATTAGTCGCCGGTAGCTATGGGTAATTAAAGCCGCTCCCCGTATTCTGACCCAGATATTAATTAAGCATTCGCGGACATCTCTCAACGACCGGGCCATCTCATCGTATAGAGTACGCGTTCCTTCTGTAATAAAGTCGTACCTTCGTCATTAATCGTCGACCGGCAGTACGCTCTCGCTCCTCGTTTGCGCGCATCGTTAGCACAGTGCGTCTAAATACAGAAGAAGGAAAGTCCCGCGAACGGACGTGAGTACAACATGAACGTACGTGAGGACGATAGGGCAGGTGTATCCGCTTGCGACAATTTGTCGGTCGATTCTTTTACGGTGCCTTTTAGGGCTTACGCTCTTCTCTTATCTTCTCTCTTCTCTTCGTTTCTCTTCTTTTTTTCTTCTCTTTTCTCTCTCTCTCTCTCTCTCTCTCTCTCTCTCCCTCTCTTTCTTCTTCGTTACTACTATTACTTCTTCTTCTTCTTCTTCTTCTTCTTCTTCTTCTTCTTCTTCATCTTTTTTTCGTGCAATTACGAAACGTATTCGAGAAATCGCCCTCGTACAACCGGTCGTTTCGCCACTCTGTCTCGTTTGCCAAGAAAAATATTTTAAGGCGAACTATAATTAAGATTGTAAATGGCTAATATCGGCAAGGTGATAAATTTTCTACGTCTTAGGAATCGTTAAACGTATGATTAGGATATAAGGATAGAAATTGAAATTAAGAAAGCGTTTGAGAAGAACGGAAGTTTTATATGGACGGAGTAAGGAAGAGGAGGGGAGAGGATAGGGGGTGGGGGGGGGGCGGGAAGGATCAGCTCTCTTCTCGTCGTAAATAGAATTTATCGTTAGTCAAACCACGTGACGGCCATTCGAAATTTCCTTTCCTGCGTTTAAACGTTTCTCTTCGAGTCCCAATGATATCCGATAACGATCTAATATCGAAGTCTACTTCCGTTCCGCCAATATGATGCCAAATGTATCCGGTATTTTTCTAGAATTCTTAGATCCTCGATCGTAACGATGATAAAGCGCGTGATCAAAATCCTCGAGAACGTTTAACGAAACTCGTTTCCGTTCTATCAAACGGATTAGATCGATCATACATATTAATAAGTTAATGATCGGTTTTATTGTTTTAAAAGAAAACGATAATCTACAAAATATGGACATAGACTTGTCGGACGAATGAATCGTTTTCTCGAACTACCCGTTATATTTTCGCATGTCTCCGACGAGAAACACGCGAATTTCGAGCCGTAAATCGAGAAACGCGCTGACTTATCTCGTACAAATCGGTGAAAGAACCAAACAACAAGCGGTAGCTTCGTCCTTCTCGGTAACGCGCCTTCACCGAAAATTTATCGTTACACGAAATTAAAAAAGAGTTCCACTGAGATAAGGCTTAACAAATACGGTTTTTAGTGCACTAGGAGGGTGTTCATTTATTTTCGTCCACTTGACTCGCAACGAGCGATAAACTTTGTCTCTCTCTCTCTCTCTCTCTTTCTTTTTGTCGCGTGCATAACCACTTCACCTGTCGTGTCTTTCCTTTGGCCGAAAACTTTTCGCCTTATCTTCGAGTTCTTCCGCAAAAATAAAACATAGCCATGTCTCCTTGGCGACTTTATCGTTCTGCGATCGTTGTGAAATCGTGCGGCGAACGAGTACGCTCGCTTTTAATTCTCTCGCGTAAGTAGAGAATTTCCCACGAGTACGTAAGAAACTTTGTCGAGAATTTCGCATTGCGTTTCCTTTAATCTTTCCTATGAAAAGGGAGAACGTTCGTAGAATCATATAATTTGCAAAGGATTTTGATGAAATTTTCAAGTATGAATTTTCAATTTTGTATTAAATGGATATACATAGAGAATCGTAGATCCAAGGGAAGAAAACGTGTATGATTCACGAGCAAGTCAAATCTATCGTCGGTAGGACCGTGGTGGTTTCGTAAACTCCGCAAGTGGATCGGATCCCGAGTATCTTCGTGTGGTCGACGCTCGGTACCGAGAATAGATCAAAAGCTTCTCCGTTGCGACCAAATTGCCGGTCGCAGATGCACGCATAATCTCCGGTACCATTCGTCTATATTTATTGCCACGTAGTAGACTCAACGTCGCCGTAGTTTAATGATGAAAAGACCGGAGAATCCGGACCGCTGTTTCTCATACGGACGACGTTTACATGAAGCGCCCACTAAAACTTGAAACGCGAACGTATTATTGTCCTTTGGAAAGACTCTCGCATGTTGGACTTGCTTCGATATTAATTAAGGGAAAGGTGAAACTCGTGGTTTCTATTAACGAACATCGAGATATTCAATGTGGAAGAACTTTGATGTTTCGCGTAGTTACTATGGATTCCATGGAATATCATATCTCATGCGTTTAGTTTATACGATCTATCATATTGTATATCCAAATATTATTTATAAATTAATTGGAATATAATCATATTTTTTTTATAGATATTATCAACTATCTAATAATCAAAGTCGAAGCGATAATGACATAGTCAGATTTTTTTTCTACTTCGTTGAGAGTATAGTATCATCGGTAAGATTTATCATCCTTTTCTTCCATCTTTAACTTTGTAATATTCTAAATAAGAAGAAACAACAGAGTTGTTGTCTTCCATGCATTTCCAAGAGAGTGCGATATAAGAGAGATAAGAAGAGGTATACGGTTGAAGGTAAGAGAGAAAGATACGTAGAAAGTTCACGACCGAAACTCACTTACGAAAGGAGACGATTTTTCTTCGAACCCATGAGGACGGAAGAGAGGCGTGCGATCGAAAGAGAGAGATAGGGACCACCTTCCTAACTCAAACAGGATTGTAATTAGCTGTCATGGCCAATTCGCCAATAACGTCGGCGTATTTATGCGCCTACTTTGGCGCCCGATAAAAACTCGTTTTTGAAACGGTTAATCGCGCGCTTGCCCATACTGCCAGAGTAACCCCCCGTCCCCGCCCTTTTACGCGGTTATTGCACTTTATATATTCCGTTCGAATAGTCGAGCTCCTTTTTGCGTGCCTACTTAAATCCCTGCGTTTCTGTATCTCTCTCTCTCTCTCTCTCTCTCTCTCTCTCTCTCTCTCTCTCTCTATATATATATATATATATATATATATATATATATATCTTCTCCTTCTATACTTCTTATTTTTCTTCCCTTCCTTCTTC
>NC_062189.1:4421809-4434309 GCF_912470025.1 Vespa velutina | reverse complement strand
ATTAGCGATATTTATAAAATATTCGCTCTAAGAGTAACATGTGGTTTCTCTCGTGTGATACTGTATAAGTCAGTGGCCAAGTACCAAACCAAGATGGAATACGTCTTTCTCGCATATACATCGATGTGTATAGAGCCAATGGCATCGCCATTGAACCGATGTTCGCGTCTAATGGTAGTGCAAATAGTTTCTATTGAATTAGCAGATTCTACACCGGCTATTTTGCTTAGAATTTCCTGCATGCTTTTGTATCTTGTGACGAGAGAGACGCCTTGAAAGCGCAAATTTCCTGAACGTTATTTACCTTTCCATTAAAAGACGATGAAGGCGCGTCCTCTTCCTTCGTTTAAGAAAATCTTTGTCTCTCTTTACCTATAAGAGAAAGAACGGAAGGAAGGAAGGAAGGAAGCAAAAGGATCTCGCTCTCGTATATCGTCAATATGCAAAAAGGAAAGAGAAGGATCCTTTTTAATTTATTAATTTTTACAAAAAGTATCGTTACCCTTGAGAAAATGATAACAATTGTCTGTAAGAATTTATATCTAAATGTCATTTCTAAGAATCGCTTGTAACGAGCAACTTCTGACGTTGTCTGTGTCCATTTGTCATTATCCGCAAATAACGCGAAGCATACACGCACGACGGCATTAGTCCTTAAAAGGGGAGAAAAGAGACGGCTTTTATTCATTTTCTCGTCCAGGAAGAGGAGGCTAGGTATAATTTGAGCCGATGCCACGCCTTCCAAGAGGCATTGGCCTTGTAGCGTATTGCGCGGGTAACCTTAATAATGCCACGGTGCGAAGTATAATTACAAATATTACAATTGGACCTACGACGTACCTCGAGCGTGGAGCTACGAAACGATAATTCGTGCCTACCAGATGTAATAATTCTAGTTTTTCGCATGTTATCTGTCAAATTCTATTCGGTTCTCCATGAATATGTTCATTTTCTACATAAAAAGTTATTTAAATCTAATAAGCAAAGTCATTCAAACTAAACCTGATTTTCAACGCTTATTTTATTTCTTTGCATAATACGAGATATGTTTAGAAGGCCGACGTTATACCTAATTGTCCGTAGTTTTGTGCATATCTTCGGTTTAACGACTGGAAAGTAAAAACATAGTGACTACTACTACTACTACTACGAAGACGACGACGACGACGACGACGACGACGACGACGACGACGACGACGATGACGACGACGTTGTCATTGGCCTTCCTTTTTTCGCATGCGGTATACCGCAGGATTGGTTCGAACGCGTAGGCCGCGGTTGTTGATTTAGGTACGGGCTTGTTCGCATGGGCTTGGTGTAGGCCACGTTGCTGTAGTCGTCGTATCTAAAAGCATACGAGTAAAGGCACGTACGATTGCGTCAAATATAAACAGCCGTAGATGTGCACGACGGTATTACCCATAATTGGCGTAATCACTTGCAAACATGCAGTTTATTCTACCATTACAAATTTGTTACAGTCCAGATGGCTAACGAATAGCGATCGTATGAGTTCAAACGAATTCCAAGCTTTTTCTCATTCCATCGATCGATTTCCTCTTCGACGTACACACACACACACACACACACACACACACACACACATACACATATATATATATATTCACCATACATTTTCTTTTCCTTCTATCATTTTTTTTTCTTCATCTTTTAAATCGCACGCTAATAAAAGTTCAACAAGAAATATGATACTAGTAAATTATATTTCGATCGAAATCACAGACTTTCCTCTTGGCAATGAAGATTTTTGAGAATTTAGGGGGATTCCGTGTATGATTTACACGATATGTTCCTCTCTCCCTGATTCGTTACAGCGCCGATTCGAAGCCTGCACAAGATTAAATTTAATCGAAATTGACCTCTTGAATTTCTTTCGCAGACCACACGGGTGTAACGTAATCTCATACGTCGGTCGAGTCACCTTACCTTCTCTCTCTCTCTCTCTCTCTCTCTCTCTCTTTCTCTCTCTCTCTCCCTCTCTCTCTCTCTCTTTCTTTCTTTCTTACTCTCCCACGTACATCGGTATATACTATAACCTATCCATCCTTTCGCTTTTCATCCCTTTTTTTTTCTTCTTCCCATCATGAGAATAACCTCGAAACCTGCCACAAATATTTTCGATGTATCTGATCGATACCGTGCTAGTGGTGGTTCGCACCACTATCCTTTCATTGAAGATTCGATGATAGGGTTTTTATCAAAGCGAAAATACCAAACGGGATAACGATCTATGACTTGATATAGTCGTATGCAGCTTGTTCTTATACGTTTGTAATGCGACAAGTGTAATAAAGAGGACTCTCGCTCCACTACTTTTTCTCAGAATGATCGCGTACGTTTGATTTTATTTATAGCCACTATATAGACCCAATGGATAATAACGTCAAGGATAATCGACATGATGACGATAGAAAGGAAGAGCTGACGTAGCAAGAAATTCCAGCTCTGTCCAACGATGATAACGAGATAATAATGATGTTAGCTATGAACCCGTAATAGATAGTCTCTGAAAGCGGTCATCGAAGACAGACCATAGCTTGAAGGCACGACATGGCTGTTTTGCGGATTAACCTTGATTGGGGGTCGCCATGGAACCCCATGGTGGTTGCACCGTGGGTGGCTGCTTCGCGGAAGGTCAAGATGGACCTTACTTCTTCTTTGAAACACGAGTATCCTGTAGGTACTTTTAAAAGGCTATTGTACCTATTTACGGAACGAGTTTCACTCTGTTTTGATCATCGTCAAACGGTCCACTTGGAATCCTATACGTTTTCGTTCGCGTTAAATTAATTTTTTGCCAAACAGAATAGACAATGTAGCAATTTACGTTCAATAAGTTGCGTGTAATCATCCTTACCAGTTATGGTTTCGACTAATACTTCGATTAGTTTTATATAGGAAGATCATTAGAAATTAGAAATTCTAATTTCTCTTTTTTTCTTTTTTCTTTTTTTTTACTTTCCTGATTTTCTTTTTTTTTTTTTTTTTTTACTTCTTTTTTTTTATGCATTTTATATGTTTTCCTCTTCCTTCGTGCGGGTAGCTTTGACGGTCTGCTAATTATGCTTCTTCGTAAACAGATCCGAATGGAAAATGTTTGTCGATGCCGGTCATTGCAGCCGGCAAGTGCTTTCAACGCAGCCTGTACGTTAATCCAACTCTGCGTAATTATTGATTGCACACTGGCATGCGAGGGTCCAATAAATGTTGCGGCAGCCGTCTGTCGACGTTTTCTCTCTATCTCTCTCTCTCTCTTTCTGTCCTATCAGTCTGCTCCCATTTCTCTCTCTCTCTCTCTCTCTTTCTCTCTCTCTCTTTCATGAAATATACCCTCGTTGGAATATCAAGGTACGAGTGTCGCGTAATCGGCTCGACGTGGACTCTAGCAGGATATTCATTGATCATCCTGGACCTCTTTGCGATAAGAACTATGTTCGAGGGAGAGAGAGAAAGAAAGAGAGAGAGAGAGAGAGAAAGAGAGAGAGAGAGAAATATAGAAAATGAAAGACAGAAGGGAATTCTCTTGCGATGACTTCCAGTTTTTATCGATGGATCGACTACCGTTGCGTTTCGGTAGCTTTATCGTTCCTTCAGATCTTTTACCCGTTTCGACCCATAATATTATATTAATGAAATTTACTTCCTAAGAGAAAATTACAGCCCCTTCGCCGGTGTCGCGGAAGCCGAGTGAGAGGGAGCAAAAGGTACGCAATAATTTCCACCCAATTACCGGCGATCCTAACGGTTTGTTTGTTCACTCAAGGGCTTACGTTGTAATCATCCAGGGATGATAATTGATATCCAATTTCGCCTCCTTCAATCCCTTTCCGTTTTCGTAGCTTTAGTTGATTTTTTTGAAATATATATATATATATATAAATTTTTGTAGAAACTTTTTAGAATATATACGATACACTCGTAAATAATTATTTGTTTTAATTTTTTTTTCTTTTTTTTTTTTTTTTTTTTATGGAATCTCTTGTAAGAATTCGTAAAGCGAACTCGATAATCTGAATAAAAGACATAATCTGCATTACTTTGTGAATGAAGAAATTCGATCGCACCTCCATAGTGAATATTCGAGATAGAGAAGAGAATTTCAGCTTCCTTTTTCGATGTACAAGATGAAGGAAAAATGAGATAGAGCTAGATAGATAGATAGACACACACACACACACACACACACAAAGAGAGAGAGAGAGAGAGAGAATGAAAAGGATAGAGAGAGGATCCTCTTGGAAGGAACCAGCACGAAGCTCTTCAAATCCGAATGAATCTCTGCGAGGATCTATATTGAGGATCTACAGCGGATTGCATAACAATGCCGGCCGATGTTGCCTTCATGCATAAGTATCTATGCAAACCCAATAGCGATCCTGAAGAGGCAGGATGCGCGGCAAGATAATATTTTCATATGAATACAAATGGCCCCTCTTTCTTTCTTTCTGTCTTTCTTACTTTCTTTCCTTTTTCTTTCTTCGACGTGCGCCGTCGAGATATGGGACTCTCTCTCTCTCTCTCTCTCTCTCTCTCTGTGTGTTTGTGTGTGTGTGTGTGTGTGTGTGTGCCTCTTTTTTTCTTCTTCTCACTCTTGACGCTAAAGTATGTATGTACTGTACGTACGTATCCGCTGCTGGGTCTTGTACGCTTCTTCTTTACTCAGGAGTGTCCTCTTTGGTTTGAGATGACACGGTGAAACCGTTTTACTTTCTTTCGAGTGTTCCCTCCAACTTTTCGTCTTACCAACGTTATAATACACGTCTTTTCGATATTTAAAATGTCCTCGTGTTATACCTTCCCTTTTTTCCCGACTTTATTTATAAATCTTCCTTCTCAAGTATCTCGAATCACTTTTATCAATGTAATTATTTTGACTTTCTGTATTATATGTATATATATATATATATATATATATATATATATATATATATATATTTATTTATTCGCATTTGATAGCGTAAAATTTTAAGATATTCTTTATTTCACTATTGCACACAATACACCGTATCCGATTAGCACGCAGACCAAACATGGTAATCTCAGACGCGCATCGCGCGACTTTTTGCGTCTATACTTTGAGATTTCTCGTCGCGATAGACGGGTATAAAGAAGGTCTAGAGACTATTTTGTTCTATAATCTTCCCTCAGCGGTCTTTGTATTTTTAACGGAGCTTACGTGCCGGTGCATTATACTATGCCTCATCTCCCTTCACCTCTTCACCGTATATATCACCCAGCTAGCTAGTATTTTCTTCCTTACGAATTACGCGGCCTGAGAAAGGAAAGAATATGCTCGCGCCTAATTATCTTCATTAACGGCGATGTGGAAATAGTAATGACCGGCAGGCCTTACTCCTCGAAACGCAAAGACTTGCGTAACTTTTCGTGCGGTCGAAGCTTTCCCTTCTCGCCTTTGTTTCCACACGCCCCCGCGACCGGTCGGCTTCTGGTAATGATCGCTCGTCAACTACTAGAATTACATCCGGTAACGTAGCCAACGATCGTCGCCTCTACTCCAGCATGCACGCATGCATGCATCCATGTACGTGCATACGTATATATATATATATATATATATATATACGTACGTACGTACTGTATATACATATATGTGGTGCTTGTTCTTTAAAGTAAATAAATCAGGCTTCGACATCTATGAAAGATCGTTCTCCGATATTATCTTTAGTCATTGTATTCATATTATGTAATTTCATCGTATTTACTAACGTCCGAATTTATATGGTACACCTGTCTATCCCTCCAAGCATTCCAACAACCAGTTAAAGGATCGAAGGGTAAGAAGGAGGAGTTTTGCTGTCTAGCAAGACGTGTTATATGGATTTGAATAATTATAGGGTAAAATTAATCGAGTATGATAAAGTATGATTTAACATATATAAATTCCTTTTTTTTTTTTCTTTTCTTTTTCTTTTTTTTTTTTTTTTCTATCTTCGACTCTTCGATTATTTCAATAACGTATATATGGCCGCGATCGTTCTTATATATTCAATATTTTTCTTTACAGGATGCCAAGAATAATCTTGCCGTGCGAATTTTTTCTTTACCGTTTTGCCGGTGTATTTAGCTCTCCAGTAATACATATCAAAAGATGAAAGTATTGTAGTCGCGTTAGTGTGAGAAGTTGAATATAATTTTGCAAGTAGAAAGTAACACATTTGTATTTTCTTTAAGCACTTTGCCGGTAGGTAGTAGATAGTAGGTAGGTAGGTAGGTAAGTACGCTTCGTGCCGTGGCAGAAGGGGAGGTGAAAATTTCATTCGAAGCTTTGCGGTCTTCGTAGATAACTGTAATGAAGGTAGACGGGTACTTCTGGAAGGAAGAAGGGTAAGAAGAGAGTTTCCGCTGTTGGATGTACGCACCAGTATGGACTTACCAATGAGAATTTCCGAGAGAGAGAGACAGAGAGAGAGAGAGAGAGAGAGAGAGAGAGAGAGAGAGAAAGAGAGAGAGAGAAACAAAGTGGAAGGGGAAGTAGATAAATATTTTCAGGCACGTATAACGAGATGTAAACGAAGGCCGAGGTAAAGGGTATACGAAGTAAATCTGACTGGGTGGCTAGAGGAAGAGAGGGCGAAATTACAAGACGAACGTTCACGACGGGCCGACGCGTTTAAAAGAATAATTTAAAAGGACTTTTATATAGCTCGTTTTGAGAGAATGCGAGCCGTAAAAAGCAAACATTTTATTGCCTTAGATGTCATTGGTGGCTTACTAAAAAGCCGTTGACACGCGAGCCTCAACTTCTTTTCTTTCATTTTCAACACAACGATCTTGTGTACTTCACTTCGACTTTTTACAATCGTCAAAGTAATTACATAGAAAGCATTAGCGCTCTGGCTAATTGCCGGCAGGCATTTACTTTATGGTATACCGAACGTTTAATTGATTCGCGGGAATCCTCGACAACGAATTGCATAAGACGATTCTCTAGTATTATAAATCCAAACGAAGTTCCTTACGAGATAAACGAAAGGAATCATTATCTTGTCAAATTTTGTATGAATTATTATTTTTTATTTTTATTCGAAAAGATTTATATCAATAAAGGGACGTAAGATATTCTCTTTCTTTGAAGGGGTTTACTTCTATATTCAGAAGAGATTTTTGACGGGGGGATCAAACGAAGATGTCGAACAGACTATACATAGATATAGTCACGCGTTCAATGGATATTTTCTATCTCTTATATATATATATATATATTATATAGCTAGTTTTGAAGGACAAATAATGACTCGGTATCGTTCTACATTAAGGAGCAAAAGGAGCATTAAAATTCCACAAAGGAAAGAAATCTTCGGTATTCTTATTTTGCAGCATATCTTTTCTAAAAAGCATAGAACTCGTCGAGCGTGACCAATGAGAGTGCGAAAGAGATAGAAAGAGAAAGAGAGAGAGAGAGAGAGAGAGAGAGAGAAAAAGAAAGAGAGATGTTTATAGGCGCCAGAGACGCGACGGTCCTCCTTCTCGGTGTCTCTCCTACGCTCTTGGCCCTTTCGGCTTTCTCCACCCACCGGCTCTTCTCTACGGTCGTTAGAGCGAAAACGTTCTCCATTAACACCTCCTCTTTTTTTCCTTTTGTCAGTTGGCAGACGCGTCCGCGCCAAAGCGATATTAAAAACTCCCGGCTCCTGCAATAAAGTTAACTGCTTCTCGTACGCGTGGGATCCACCCACTATGACAGTTTGTCGCTCCCTCTTTTCCACCATGTTCCCTATTTATTTCTCTCTTTTCCAAACATCTTAGAAGTAACATGTCTCTATCGTATAAAAGCTAGCTCTCGATCAGTCGTTTTAACGCACGCGACAACGTTTCCATTCTATAAGGCACGAGATAAATCATCATACCCTTCCTACGATCCGGTATCTTTCTTTTTACTAGGTGAAAGCTCTCCTCTTCTATTCTATTCTATTCTATTCTATTCTATTCTCTTTACTTCTCTTCCCTTCTTTTCTTTCGTAAGAACACCGAAGGAGAAATCGAACAAAGAGAAGGAAGAAGGACGTTGGAAGAAATTGTCTTCTTCGAGGGAAACGAACGGAGGAGTGGTTACGAAAGGAGAAGGCGAAGGCGAGGCGACACGACGAGCTCGCGAGCATAGAGAAAAAGAGAGAAAAAGAGAGAGAGAGAGAGAGAGAGAGAGAGAGAGAGAGAGAGAGAGAGAGAAAGAGATATGAAACGAAGGAGGAGGCTACTTTCACTCGACGGAAGAACCGCGTCGCGAAGTGGAGTGCCGGATATAGAGTGGCGGAAAGGCAAGAACTCTATTGCTTTGTTATATATATATATATATATATATATATATATATATATATATAGAGAGAGAGAGAGAGAGAGAGAGAAAGAGACGAAGAAAAGAAAGGGACCAATGTGGCGAGGGGTAGGGGGTAAGACTCTCCGAGCGAGCGGTGTTCATGCCGAGCTTTGATATCCAGTCGGTGCACAAAGAGTTGTCGCCGGTATGCTCTGCGTCTAATGTAATTGCGTGGATAGCTACGTAGCTATCTATATCTATCTACCTACCTACCTACCTACCTACCTACCTATCTACCTACCTATCTACCTACCTACCTACCTACCTACCTACCTACCTACCTACCTACCTACCTACCTTTACTACCCACCTTAGGTATTCCTCTCTTTACTTATTTGCACTGACTGTGAGAAAGTCGCGCCGCATTCAACCTCTTTCCCGAGTCTACACGACTCGTACTTTTCTCTCGGCTATGCTATATGAAGTGCGAGAAAGAGAAAGAAATTGAATATACTTGAAATGAAAGAAATTTCTTTTTTCTATAGAATCGAACACAGTAGTTGACAGTATGAGGAAAAGATTAACTTCTGCTAACGTAAACCTTCGTTTAAATCGAATTAGGAAATAAACAAAAGTGATATGAAACAAAAGTTAACAAAACTTTCAATTTCGTTCGTAGTATCGTGCGCTAGCTGGACTTGGAATTTTTCATTTGGTTAGTTATTTTCAAGTAGGATCAATTAGTCACTTTGTTGCTAGTAATCGAAACTCAAGAGAGTTTCGATACACTTTCGGAATAGCATCTTCTGCGGATATTCATCTTTGAATCCTCGGAGAAGCGTATTCAGAGAGAGTTGAGAGAGAGAGAGAGAGAGAGAGAGAGAGAAAACGTTAGAGAGAGATTTATAGTATTCATGGAACGGCGGCGGTGCCCTACGTTACAATCTCGTGTATTTAAATACATCGTGAGAGATGGAAATGTATTTAGACGACAGCTCCTCTGAAAGGAAAATAATTTGACATATTTTAAAAGTTGGAATATCGCTCGAACTTCTAAAGCCGCCTTCCCCAACACGGCTTCTTCGCTCCTTGAAAGTCGGCGAAAAGGGAGAAAAAGAAAGAGAGAAAAAAAGAGAGAGAGAGAGAGAGAGAGAGAGAGAGGAGAGAAAAGAGGGTGGTGACGACGAGTACGCAGAACGAAGATGGAGATAGACGGGGATAGAAGAGAGAGGGGGACCAAGTAATTTTAAAGCGATTTTTACTCAAAAAAGTTTACATTAATTGAGAGCTTACGGAGCCGTGCGAAGCAACTTCCATTTTCTCTTTGTACTTCGTTTGCAACCGCAAATGTTATTGCCGATCGGTCGATCCGTACTTTGATACGTTTAACAACGCCACGAACGTTTTCACGATTCGATTTTAGGAGTCACGACTTCCTCGGTTAAATCCTTTCTCCTTTTAACAGAATCTAAATCTCGTGATACCTATATAATTTCTTTCAAATCTCAAAGCACGATATGTGTATGTAACTGAACATTAAGTAATTACCCGTGCATTACCATTCGCGTCACGCAACTCGTTGAAGATAAATAGGAGCTTGCTATTCAGGAATACGGGCTCCGATTCAGAATAACTTCTATAGGAAACACCTGCGAAAGTCGGGCAAGGTTATCGTGGTTTTACGTTCCTTTTAAAAGAACTCCAGTAATAGCTGACAATAAACGGCAACAAAGTTTTCCCGCGCGAACTCGTACGACGTTGGAAATATTTAAATATTCAATGGGACGAGAGAGAGAGAGAGAGAGAGAGAGAGAGAGAGAGAGAGAGAGAGAGAGAGATAGAGAGAGAGAAAATAAAAAAAAAATAAAAAAAAAATAAAAAAAAAAAAATAAAAAAAGAGAGAGGCGCTTCGACCGAAAAATTCATGACATTCTTTGTGATCACGCAAGATCGGTATAGTTATCGGTTTTGTCTAAACAACGAGTGCCGATAAAACGTTTTATTTACTTTTGTCAATGCAAAATTCTCTCTTTCGACGTATATGCATATATACATATACATAACCAAGAAAATCGTTCAAGTATTCACATGGTTATGATTTTAATCCTTTTTTTAAAGATAACGCGTCAAAATATTGAACGACCGAGAATGATCCAATGCTAAGTGATTTTTTTCAAAAATCATTATGTGTCGTTCCCGAGAAATCAGTGAAACAATTTGGTCGTAGGTCGATCGCTACTTCTTTTAACTCCTACGAGTACTGACCAACCTTATCACCTCGTCTACATAGCTAGACATGAATATTGCCAATTTACGGGTAAAAGAACGTACGGTTCTCACCTAACTTCGCTTCGTACTCGTTCACATAGCTGTAGTTATGTATCCAAGTCCGCCTGCCCGCCGCCCCCCCCCCTCAATCTCCAGCTCCGACATTGGCATCGCCTCCCGTTTCCACCCCGCCACCACCAAACTCTATCCGAGCTATCTCCTCTTCCTCTAACCACCCCAGTCTTCTTTCTCCTAGCTACCTTCTCCTCTCCCCTTCCATCCTCTTTGCCTCTCTCTCTCTCTCTCTCTCTCTCTCTCTCTCTTTTTCTCTTCTTTCCTTCCGAGGTGAAAGGGTGGGAGCATAGAAGGTGGGTAAAGAGGTAGGAGAGAAAAGTGTAAAGGCGGGATGGAAAAGGTGGAAAGAGAGCATAGCGGCCGCTTGACGCGATATTGGAAAATGGCGTCGATGTGTGCAGAGGGTAGTGTAGGTAGGTGGAAGGTGGTCCTCTTCCTCTTCGCCGTAGAGGGAGCGGGGAAAAATAAAATAAATTGCTCAACATATCCAATAAGGTGGCAGAGCCGTTGCCCGGGCGACGTCGCTCTCTCTTTCTCTCTCTCTCTCTCTCTCACTCTTTCTCTCTCTCTCTCTCTCACTCTCTCTTTCTCTCTCTCTTTTTCTCTGTCTTTCTCTCACACTCCTTCGTACCGTTCGTTCCTCTATGCTTACCGGAGAAGCGCTAGCGGTTCCTCTCTTTCTCCTCCTCACGTTTCACTCCCTTCTTTTTCTCTCCTACTACCCTCGCGATTCTCTTTCTCTCTCTTTCCTCGAACCTTTCTATCTTGTTCGTTCTTCTCCGCACTTGGAGCTCTCTCGTGCCATAACTTCCCGCTCGTAGGACGACGACGACGACGACGACGACGACGACGACGACGACGACGACGACGAAGACGACGTCGTGTTGCTCGTCGGATAAAGAGAGAGAGAAAGAGAGAGAGAGAGAGAGAGAGAGAGAGAGAGAAAGAGAGTGAGAGAGAGAGAGAAGAAAACGGTACCGAGAAAGAAGCGGCTTGCTGCAGGACCTGCGCATTCTCGATTGTCTCTTTCTTGCCTTCTCTTTCTCTCCGGCTTCTCTCCCGCAATCTCAAACTTGGTATCCTCTTCCTCTTTCTTCTCTTCTTCCTTCGTTCCTTCCTTCTTCATCTTTCATCCACCTTCTTTCTTCTTATTCTCTTTCTTTTTTGCTACCACCGCATAATACGCGTACGAGACCGAGGTATTGGCTCGCGGGACCTCCCTGTCGATATTACCATACATATAGGCCGGCCTGTTACAACCTTCCTTTCTTCTTCCTTCCTCGAGATTCGCCGCTGAGATTTATCGGTCCTCGTGCACAGGTGGCTACGCCACTTGCAACGCGAGCCACGGTTCGCTCCTCGCTCTCCGATAAACAGACCGTTTCGATTCTTCTCTCGAAAAAGATCTTCCCCCGTAATGTCGAGCCGAACTCGATTCATCGAATCTCGAGCGACTTTTTCCATCGAGATTTCTTCCGAGTCCATCGACCCTCCCTCACTCCCTCCCCTCTACTTTCTTCGCCTTCTGTCGATCCGAAGAACCATCCTACTCTTCCTCTTTCTCATCGTTCTTTTTCAAACACGTATCTATCTCTCATTGGAAATTCTTTTTCGACTAATCATTTTCTTTTCTATTATTATATTATATTATTTTATTATTATATTATATCATTCTATTATATATATATATATATATATATATTACTAGTTATGTATGTGTGTGTGTATATATATATATATACATGTTTTTTAGCAACATTGTCGAGTTAAAAAAATTTGTAATAAATACGCTCGTGTCTACCATTGAAATTATTTACACTTGTAATTAAGAAAAGAGAATGTCCGATGAATACGCATAGAG
>NC_062189.1:4354309-4419309 GCF_912470025.1 Vespa velutina | reverse complement strand
TCCGATTGGTCTCTGCCCCCCTCGCTCACCCCCTCTCGATGTGTGTGCTCGACATATATGTGCTATATATATATATATATATATATATATATATATATATATATATATATATACTAATACCACTACTGCTACTATTGCTGCTGCTGCTACTACTACGCACACCTACACGCACATCTAAGCGCACCAGTTTCCTTCGTATGGCTTCCACAAGATATACGGCCTTGCATGCCAACGCGCGCGCTTACGCGTCCCTTTCTAACGAAAAAGACAGAACGAGGGAACGAGAGGGAAAAAGAGATAGAGAGAGAAAGAGAGAGAGAAAGAGAGAGAAAGTAATAGAGAGAGGGTGGTGGGAATCGTCGGCTACCATCTTAGAGGAGAAACCACCCCCGCAACGCGCATACGTCCCGAAGGCAGGAAAAGAAGCGACCTCCTACGTTTCTCTTCGTCGTATGTGCCGCATGCGTGTGTAAGACGCACGTGTTCTATCTGCGCAAGTCAAGCGTTCTCGTGTGTTAGACTCCACCCTGGCAATCAATCAAAATTCCCTCACCCTTTCTCCCATCTATTTTCTCTCTTTCTCTTTTTCCTCGGTAGGGTACCTATCTACTACTACTACTACTACTACTACTCGATATACGGAAAACGAACGGAGGCCATCGAAAAGAGTGGCGTTTTATCGCACGAAAATAAATCATGTATCGTGAGCTGAACGGCATAGATTCAATGTATATATTGTTCTTGGTAAATGTACAATTTTGGCACGTAGTTCAACACGTTAGACGTGTGATAGGTAGGTAAGTAGTTAGATGATAGCTTTGCAATATAATCTTGCGTGTTCATGATATCGATAATAATGCTTAAGGGATAATATTCGTTGGAGCTTTCTTCTCGCCCGTTCGTGTTAACTTCTTTGTTATCGAGCCTTCTTTGTCAACGTCCTTCGTAGAAAAGATGAATTATTATCGATCGAGGAAAAATGAGAGAGGAGCGATCAACGAGGGTTGGGTATTATTTAAGGTTTCGCTTGAAAAAGGTGGCGAGAAAAAGGGATGGAAGAAGGCGGAGAAGAAGGAGGAATAGGAGGAGAAGGAAAAGGAGGAGGAGGAGGAGGAGAAGGAGGAGAAGGAGGAAGAGGAGGATGAGGATAAAGATGAGGACGAGGATGAGGATGAGAAGGTTGAGTTGATGCGGATGGAAGGTGAGAGGAGAGAAAGAGGGAAGAGGGCAGGTCGTTGAAAGTAGTCAAGCGGAGTCGAGTGTAGAGCCGGAGTGGCCGAAGGCACATGGGCGAGTCCTCTCTCATCCGTCTCGAGCTGAAAATCGATAGCTGGAAAAAGGGTTAAAACCCGGCACCCCTTCCGCCCGGCGGCCCGCGAAAGAACCTGACTCAGGAGAGGGTCGGAGGAGAGAGGAGCTCGCTTGGAGGGCACCACCGTGCTTGCTTCACCTCACCTCGCCTCGCCTCGGTTCGAACGAGATTTACATACCTACCCGTGTATCCGAGTCTCTTTCTCTTTCTCTCTCTCTCTCTCTTTCTCTCTCTCTCTCTCTGTCCCTTTCTCTCTCGCTCTCTCTTTCTCTCTCTTACTCTCTTTCTCTCACGTTCTCACTCTTTTTCTCTTTCTATTCAAGGGAAGAGGCCCTTGTTAGCCCAAACTTGCCTCGTCTGCGCGATCATGTTGGCTTTTACCCCGCTCAAATATCGGCGGGTCGTTAGCGGAGGAAAAATTCGCTGGAAAAGTGGTCGAGCGTACGCGATACGCTGCCTCTTTCGAACGATGAGAAAGTATATGTGTGTGTATGTGTGTGTGTGTATGTGAGTGAGAGAGGGAGAGAGAGAGAGAGAGAGAGAGAGAGAGAGAGAGAAACAACCGACTCGATGAGTCGTGGTTTTAAGTTGAGCCAAGCCGTAATGAAATTTGTTTCGACTTCTCGCTAACTCAATATCCCGTCAATAGATTTGCGATAGAGTAGACCTGTTAATGCGTGTAAGACCGATCGAGCTATCGTTCGATAGTATTTCAACTTCGTCTCGGCCGTACTACGTCGTTGCGCATTGAATTCCTTTTTCTTTTTTTCACCTTTCTTTCTCTTTTTTTTCTTTCTTTCTTTCTTTCTTTTTATTTTATATTTTCTTTTTTTTTTTTTTTTTTTTTTTTTTTTTTTTTCTTTTTTTTTCTATATTTGTTTATTTATTTATTTATTTTCCAAGCCGGCGAAGAGAACGTAAGAGATACGTTTACGAATGAAAATACATTAGATAAAAGGAGACTAGTGGGATGCTAGACGGGTCTTGATTGCTTTTCGCGAATCTGCTTTCCTGTGGCGTGATATTTTTTTCCCTTCTTTCTTTCTTTTTTTTTTTTTTTCTTTTTTTTTCCCCTTTCCTTTCCTTTCCTTTCCTTTCCTTTTCCCGAGAAGAGAAGAGAAGAAGAGGAGAAAAGATAGAATAACGCGGAAGCTTGAAAACGGCTGTACATGCGCCGCTCGGCAGAAGTTCGCGGAAAATTGGAAAATAATAAATTGCCAAACTACTTTAAAGAAATTAGCGAGAGCTGCCCGGATGCTACTTCTCGTTCCTCATTCTTTTTTCCCTTTTTTCCTTCTCTCTCTCTCTCTCTCACTCTTACTCTCTCTCTCTCTTTTTCTCTGTCTTTTTTCCTCTTTACGTTTCCACGAAGCCCGCGTAAACTTCCGTCCTCGTTGATATTGATTAATGCGCTTAAAAAGTTCTAACTTGAATCGCCGCGTTCTCTTTCTCTCTCTCTCTCTCTCTCTCTCTCTCTCTCTCTCTCTCTCTCTATCTATCTTAATCTCTATATCTATCTATCTATCTATCTACCTTTTTCCTTTTGTTTTTTTTTATCTCTCTTTTTCTTCGAGCTATCTTTTTATTATTTCTCTGTCGAAAAAGAGGGTCCGATGAAATCTGTGCGATCATGCGTACACATGTACAACTATTTTCACGCTCGGCTAGCATATGTCACGAGGATACTGGGAAGGTTCCAATTCATCAAGCACCCAGTAGTTAGCGATGTTGATAGCTCTTTGGCCGTTTACGCTCGTTGGCGCATCATTGGAGGGTCGTGGCTCATTTAAAATATTCACTTTCGGTGGGCTCGATTTTACAGCCAAACGCATAACGAATAAATAACAACATATATATATATATATATATATATATATATATATATATACGTCATATTTTTTTTTTAATTCACGAAATATAACAGTTCAATAATTTTTTTTTTGTCTTGTGATTCATCGTGAACGTATTTATAACAATGATTAGTTCATTATAGTTCAGATTAAAGGAATATTTTATCGTTTGACCAATTAGTTCATCGAACATTATCCTTCGAATTATGTTACCAATTGCAAATACGAATAAAGCGTACGTTTCTCTCTAAGGAATTAGTATCCTTCGATATTAACGACATTTCGGCTGTATTCATGTAAGCAAACACGTTATACCGTTATCGTATATTTGTAAATACGACGTGCCTTCATCATGGGAGTACAAACAGGACGAGAAATTCTGTCAACTTGTTGTAACCTAGTTACATATAATTGTCGTTGATAAAGTGCCCTAAGAATCCATTTTAATCCGGTTACATTGAAATTGAATATATAATATTTTTAAAGACGTGAGATCATTTTAAAAAGGTTAAAATTCCTTAGAAAAATATTTCATCTTACGAGAATTAATATTTAACGATGATGCATACATATTATTAAACGTTTTGTTATTTTTGAAATCTATACAAAATTGATTTACATTCGATGTCAGATTTATCCACTATTCTTCTCGGTTTATAGCTTGTTGACGCTCGTAATTCACATAGTAATCTACATTCTTCTTTTGTCTATTTCGACGGTGAAACTCATGTAAACTTAACGAGGCGACCAACAAACTTTCGCATGAATACTAAAGCGTAGCGGTCTCTTCGCTCGCACCATGATCATTTATATTTAAGGTGATGCTAGGTAGGTTTACTAGATTGGATGGTTATGGCATTAATATGTTTGTACCGCACGTGTTCTCCTTCTTGCTCTCGGTTAAACGTATTTAAAAAGAAAGCGAAAGATGAATCGCATCTTACATTTATTATCTTATTCTAACAAAGAGGATAAGATATAAGAAATGAAAGACATAAAAGATCTTTGAGAATATTTCTTTTAACATGCGTTAAAGGACAAAAGATTTATACTCTTATAATAAAAGAATGAGAATAGAATGTTCAAACGTTTCTAAGATCTCTTATATATCTACATACATGTGTATGTACAAATATACGTTTCTTCGTTTTATTGTAAAATTCAAAATGAATTGATAATAACTCATATCAAACTTATGAAAAATTATATCCTCTTCGATCACAATCTTTCGATCTTCACGGAATGAACGTTGGACGTGAACTATTATATTTGTCCTTTCTACAAGAGGATTTTACATTTATAAACAAATATGTAAGACGTTATACTCCTTAACATAACTATTACGAATTTTTCTTGGAAAATTGAGTTCATAATGTTGAGAAGAAAATAAGAAGAAAAATAAGTAGAAGAAGAAAAAGAAGATGATGATGATGAAAGAAAGAAAAAAGAAACAAAGCAAAACAAAAGAAAAGCTCGGCGAATGTCTTCCCAACGAATTTTCATCCCTTACAAATATTCGTGTCGAAGGATACGACGTTATTAAAACAAAATTGAGGAGGTTCGGTCTAAAAAACGCGGGGACTCGTATCTCTCCGAGATATTTTTCCATACTTCGAGTTCAGCCGAGCAAAAAAAGCATCCCTTCCGTCCGTGTTGGAGATACTTTCCTTCCATCCTGAGTAAATGTGTGAGTATGTATATGTGTATGTATAAGTGCAGACGAACGCTTATACGTGTGACAAAGGACAGAGAAAGGGTAGCGCGTGTGGAGGTCCGTATTGACGCCCACGTGCGCGCATGCGCTTTGTCTTCTTCGCCACCCTTACGAGAAACACACGCGGCGGACACACGTACTTACACGTACACGATATCATCGTCCTCTCGTGCACGCGCGACTGTATCGCACTCCTCTTTGCGACCACGGCCTTCTTCTCTTCTCTCTTCTTTTTTTTCTTTTCTTCTTTTCTCTTCGCTTTACTCTTCCTACTCTCGCAGCATACGACGGTTTTTCCCGGAATTTCCAAGTTTTTCATTTCGTCCGCTATTTTTCATTTTCATGCAACCTCCTCGCGCATCGGTGAGCCAAGAGATGAGTGAGAGAAAAAAGAGAGAGAGAGAGAGAGAGAGGGGGGGGGGAGAACGTCTTGCTATCTTTTTTTTTGCTAAATTTTATTTTTTCATTTTTTCATCTTTCCCTCTGTCCTACTGCTCGTTCTTTTTTATTTTTTTTTTATTTTTATTTTTAAATTTTTATTTTAATTTGCCATTATTTCTCGGCCCACATCAAAATCTATCACATACGTTTCTTTTTGATTTTCCTTTTTGTCGGTTTGTCTTTTTGTTTTTTTTTTTTTTTTTTTTGTTTTTGTTTTTATTTTTTTCCACTCTTTTCCTCGAGAATATCTTTACGACAGAAGATCAAATTTGATAATTGCTTTGCCGTTCATTTAATATTTGAAATGCGATATTTCACGTATATCACGAGTTTCTCGTTCGACGACGATAGGGCAAAGATAAAAAATAATAAGATATTCGTAGATATTCGTAAAGTACGATGCGAGTTTCTTTTAACGTAGAAAATACACGACAGCCAAGAGTAAAGAAGTAAAGAGAGGATGGTCGTAGAAAATTTATAAAGCGCTGTCTACGATTCCTGGAGATTTTCCTTCTTTTTTCCCCTGTTTTTCTTTTTCTCTCTCTTTTTTTCCTTCCTTTTCCGTTCTTTTTCGGAACCGCGATAACCATGACTTCGTTCTCATTTATACGACGAATTAAGATAAAAGAGGCGCAAAGTCGGTGCCTTCGCCAAGCAAGTAGTTGAGAAAGTGTAGCCACGACCGTCGGATGCGGTAGCGGAGTAAAGGGAAGAGAAGTTTCTCTGAAAGGAAAAGGTTCGAGGTAGACGTTGCCTGCTCCCCCTAACGAGATTAATTTGTTTTATATGCGACCGCGCAACCGCCACTCTGTAGCAACATGAAAGTAACTCCTGGCAGATTGCGAGAGACGTTTCGTCCTCTTCGCTTCTCACCGTTATCGGTTCTCTCTCTCTTTCTCTTTCCCCCTCTTTCTCTCTCACAGAGGACCTTAAGATCCTTTGGATTTAATCGTAATCCCGAAACATATTATTAATCGATTCTGTCAACCAAAAACAGATATCATCTTATGATATCGTAAGATGTCATCTTTTCTTTTTCTCTCTTTTTTTTTTTTTTTTTTTACTTTTCTTTTCTTTCTCTGTTGTTTCTCTTCTACTTGTATTTTTTCGTAGTATCATTTTCTTTTTTTTTTTTTCTTTTTCTTTTTCTTTTTTTTTTTTTAATTTTTTTTAATTAAACCGACCGAAGACGATTTATATACCAATTCGATATATAATATCACGATTCTTTCTACGTTCGATAGAAAGCATGGATAGATAAAACGAGGACGCCGTCGATATCTCGAGAGAAAAATCATTCTTCCAGAATAAATCGGGAGGAAGGCGACTCGTTGAAATGCACGGCGTTCGAAGCATCAAAGGGAAAAGGCAGGAGGTACGGAGCAATTCCGTCTGGAGCGCGTTTACGCTGCATCTACCTTTTCTCCTTTCCTATCGGTACGGCTATTATTTTTCATCGTGTTGGTGACTACGGTGTAGGATAGTAAGAGGATAGAAAGAGAAAGGTCGAAGTAGTTTCGAAACGACGAGTAAGGCGAAAAAGATGGATCGAGAAAGAACGTCGAAGGGGAAAATATGGAACGTCTGAATGGGAAAAGGAGAGAGAATAGTCTAAGAGAAAGATATGTAAGAGGAGGAATGGTAGAGAATGGATGGAGAAGGAGAAAGGAGAAAGAGGAGGTAAAGAGAGAGAGAGAGAGAGAGAGAGAGGGAGAGAGAGAGAAAGAGGGGGGAGGGTATAGAGTCCGTAGAGTCGTTCGTGTTTTATCTTCGACTGAGTCCGTCGAAGTCGGGGTGGAAAAAAGGAGGTAAAGGGTTAGAGAATCGAAGAGCGGTAGACTTGGAAGGGTTGGGTCGACTGGCTGGCTGGCTGGCTGGCTGGCTTGCTTGCTTGCTTGCTTGCTGGCTGGCTGGCTGGCTGGATGGCTGGCTGGCTGGCTGGCTGGCTGGCTGGCTGGCTGGCTGGCTGGCTGGCTGGCATTGATCTGCACTGCTCCCAGCCACCCCGTGTGTCGGCTTTTCTTAGTAAAGTCTCCACCTCCGCCACATTTCTACCTCTTTCCCACTACCTTCGCCACTCACTCTCATCTCTTCTTTATCCCATACCTCTTCTATCTATCTTCTCTTGTTCTTTTTCCCTTGAAACTACCACTACCATTACACTTCCTAGATAGGTAACGTCTATCATCGAAGAGAGTACCAAGACTAGTAACATCGGCGGAACCAACAGCAGAGAACCGACAACAGCACTGAGTACGTCACCAACGACCCAGCTAGTCAGTCAGCCAGCCAGCCAGCCAGCCAACCAGCCAGCCAACCAACCAGCCAACCAGTCAAACATCCAGCCAGAGTCGACCGACCGCCTCTCTCCGATTTTCCATCGCTCTTTTCATCATATACCCTCTTTCCTCTACGCGCCACTCTACCTTCTTTCTTCTTTCACGCTTGGCCTGCACACAGAAACGACCCCGAGACTTCTCTCAAGGGCATCTCTTTTCTCTTTCTTTTCTCTCTCTCTCTCTCTCTCTCTCTCTCTTTCTTTCTCTCTCTTTCTCTCTCTCTATCTCTCTTTTTTTGCTTTCTCGGCTTTTTCTTTTTTTCTTCACTATACTTTCGTATTTCGATTCTCTCTCTTTTACTTGCAAATATCGTACGAAGGAAAGGTAGACACGCTCACGAACTCTTTGCTCTTACGGTCTCTCTTTTCTTTTCTTTTTTTTTTTTTTTTCTTCTTCCTTTCTCATTTTATTTTCTTTCTTTTCTTTTCTTTTTTATTTCTTTTTTTTATTTTTTTTTTTTTTTTATTTTTATGATATCTTTCAAACTTTCGATATAATAAGGTTTCATTATTGTTACTTTGACTTTTGAGATATTTTAATGATTTATTAATTTCGATAAAACATACGTTGACATTATTCTTTCGAAGCACTTCAATCTCGTAATAAGAATCACTTTTGGATTATCGTACTTTAAAGTCAATGAGATCGATTAAAGAAACGAATATAGAAATTGTTGTTTTGAATTTTTCTCGTTTTACGATGGATCAACGATTCGATGTTCATTCTTCGTTTCTTCGTTTATTATCGTTCGGATCAATATGCGAGAATGAGGAAGAAAGATATATGAAGAGGAAGAGGAATAGGAGGAAAAGAAGGCGGAGAAGGAGGAGGAAAATGAGGAAATGGAAGTGCGTGTGAGAAATGACGAAGGAGAGGTTCGTTCCTCGTAAAGTGCTAATACAGGGTCTCTATTGATGTTGACCTTTCGTTCTTTAGAAGGCTAAAGGAGGTTCAAGTAACGTTGTACTAAAAAGAGAGATTTATCTTATCAAAACCTATTAGGTCCGTAAGAAAAAGTCGATAAGACCTTTATTAGTTTTAACAAGAATGCAAGGTAATTATAGGAAGTGTTAGCAAGTAAGGAGGAGTAGTTTACTCGTTACTTTCTCTTTTTTTTCTTTTCTTTTTCTTTTTGTTTTTTTTTTTTTTTTTTTTTTCGTACTATCATCGGATAGAATCGAAGAAAATCTTCTTAAATCGATCGTGAAGATTAAGTGGCATTTCTTTTGCTACTCTTCCTCCTCCTATCCCTTCTTTCGTCTACTTGCCTTCCTTCGCGATTCGGTTATCTCGAGTAGCTTAAGTGGAGTTTCTCAATGAGAATCCGCTGTAGTCTCGTTGAACCGTAGATTCCAATAACTCTGACGCGGTAGGGTCAAGTGAACGAGGTTCGGAAGAAGTGGCGATTATTAAAGGTCGACCTACGAGATGCTGAGCAAGGATGAGAGGGCGTTCACTAATCCCTCGCTATTACGTTACACCAACGGCGATTTATCGAACGTGAACCGAGCCGAGGTCAGGAGCGCGAGTTCGTTTCGAGATAATGGCTCGTCCCGACGAGAGATCCTCTCGAACGAGGACGAGATAAATTGGGACGCGAAGGGAGTAAAGCTAATTTATATACGCCTTTCGCCCTCTTTCATTTCTTTTTTCTTCTTTTTTTTTTCTTTTTTCTCTTTTCTTTCTTTTTTTTTTCTTTTTTCTTCTTTTTCTCCTTCCTACTCGTCAAACGATTTATTCTACTTTGTTTGTTCGTTCTCGGTCTGTCGGAAGTGATCGAACAAACGCAATCGATATATCTGCATATGTAAATATGAAAGGGTTGGAAAAAAAACCCATGGAAAAAAAGAAAAGAAAAGGAAGAAAAAAAAAAAAAAGAAAAAACCGAAATAAACAACAATGCGCGAGTGATCGCTTATTTGAAAAAAATATTTTCAGGAACGTCGAATTTGAACGTCAAAGTGGCTCCTCCAAAGCCGGTTCACCGATCGATTCTCGTTTGTACGCACACGCGTGTTCATGCATATCCATGGCTTATTCGCGCACACGTGCACGCGTTTCTATATTATGATTTGCAATCGTACGGCAGACAACGTATTCGAGCTTTCCCATTGTACGCTTCCGATGCGTCGATTACTTCGAGTACCTTCGAGTGTGCAGATTGTTGGAAGCTGACCCTAAATCCAGTAATTGCCGACAATACTTGCTCGTAATACCTTCTCACTACTCCGGCCAATTTGTTCGCCAGTTTGAGCCTTGACATGGTGCCTCTGTGTACGCGAAGTACCGTACGCGAGATGGTAAGCCGTAAACTATTACCAGGAAGTACTGGCTATGGGAAACTATTCGCCATAGGAAATCCGATGATCATGCGGCGTCGATTGAATTTGCAAACTCTCGAACAGCCCGCGAAGCGGCGTTTACAACTCCGCTACTGACCGCTGGAAAGGACAATCCTGATTTCAAGCCTTTTTCCCTTCACTTTTTCATTTTATTTTATTTCATTTTATTGTGTTTTGTTATTTTACTCCCTGCTCGTTCGTCGATGTACTTTTTTCTTCTTTTTTTTTCTCTCTTTCTTTTTTTCTTTTTTTCTTTTTTTTCTTTTTTTTTTTTTTTTATTACGAGATTTTCACGCCAATAGAAATCTAATGGTAGACGGTTTGGGAACAAAATATTGACAAGTTTGTGAGATCGTTTCTTTCGATAAAATCGATCGTGGTGTTTGAAAAGAGAAATATATATGTTTTTTGAAAATTTATACAATTACATATATATATATATATATATATATATATATGTTTGTTGGAAAATAGACGAAGAAAAAATAATATCGGTGTCTATCCTCGATTGTGTTTATCTATTCTTATTGTGTAAACACATAGTGAAAAAGAGAAAGAGAGAGAGAGAGAGACAAATAGACAGGCAGACAGACAGACAGATAGACAGACAGACAGACAGACAGACAGACAGACAGACAGATAAACAAACAGATATATATATATATATATATATAGAGAGAGAGAAAGAGAAGTAAAAAATAAAAGTTACCTCGATGTTGGATCTTTCTTCCTACGCGCGTTTCAAATTTTGTTACACACTCGAGCCTCGGAGTTTTAAGTGCCCCGGTAAATTTGTTCTAGTAGAAAAAGGGCTGGCATCCAGCTCGTGTATATCTTGTCACGTTTTCTAACGACGTTACCTAACGTGTAAACGGACCTTCGGCAAACACTAACGACAAACAGCCTCGCCACGGCGCGACACGAAACTTTTCTTTACTCTCGGAAGTACGTATGCTTAGTGTGAGTACTTATTATCTATAATGAAAGTAAAGTAACTAATTTTGAAGATAACTCTTTGGATAAACGCGAGGTTGTAGACGATTAAACGATAGATATTAATTTTTTTGCACATCGAACCCAATTTGTTTTTCAATAATTTGTAAGTATAAAAATGGACGAGAAAGAAAAAAAAAAAAAAAAAAAAAAAAAAAAAAAAAGAAAAGAAAAAAAATAAATCTTCTCGATCATAGGGAGAAATTTTATTATGTTACGTTATAATTATAATAACGTTCGTGACGGCGGAAATTGAAGGAATATAAAAGAATAAGAAAGGGATCAATCATTTTGGATTAATCACGATGTTCAAAGAAGACGAACACGTGGCGTGACTAGAAAATTCGAGACGATCTTCTTCCCACGCGTATATCTTAACCCTTATCCTAATCCGAGCGTGCGCTAGTATGCTTGGCTTCTTTCTCCTTCTCTTCCTCAACCCTTTCGTTCTCCCTTAGATACTCGAGAGATCCCTAATGTCCCCCGAGCATTCCGTAAAATCTACATACGAAAAGGAGGAGTGCTTTCCCATGTCCTTATCTCGCGGATACCAGCCGAGTTATCCATCCAAAGAAATCTAATCTCTTCTGGGTCGAGAACGAAAATTCCACAAGCGTTTTACGTGTTTAATACATATTCAAATTCTGAAAGGTTTATCCATGGGAGTGATTTTCGAATACACACACACACACACACATATATATATATATATATAAATATATTTACGACGATAATGAATTAAAAGATATTTAAGAGTTCGTCGTTGTATATGTATATATATATAAATAATTATATAAAATGTTGATATCGTCCATATGTTATATAAGAAAAAAGAAAATTTAAGTAAATTTATTCGAAGGAAACGTAACGTTTCGATTTACATAGGACGCGTTGATAGCAAAGAAAAGTTCGTCGACCTTTTCTCTCTACCTGAGAATCGTAGAATATTTCCAATGGGGCAAAGAGTAATTAACTATGACAGAGAACCGCATCGAATATAGAAAGAGAGAGAGAGAGAGAGAGAGAGAGAGAGAAAGAGAAGATTCGGTTAGCGTTCGGAGAGGTAACGGAGGTAGGAAAAAACCGAAGACAAACGTAGGATCGATCCATACGCGTACCAACTGGGCGCGACATCTGCATGCAGATGCATCCTTGGCGTTCTCACGTTACTCAGGTGGCGACCGATTGGACGACCGACTTTTCGAATAAATTACCAGCGCGAGAATCGAAACTCTCTGAAACATTTATAGACACCCCGTTGTATATATGGACAAGCCGTAGATAATGGCCCTACCTGGTTCTTCAACCCTTTTCGCTTCCTTCTTTCGTTTCCAGCTACTCTCTCTCTTTCTCTCTTTCTCTCTCTCTCTCTCTCCTTTCTCTATCTCATTCCAATAGCCGGCTGTACGATACTACGGGCCATCTACATCGTCCTTGTTACGCCATTGTTACCTTTAGTCAGTTTTACAGTTATCGACCTGTGTCATCCTTTGAACGAAGTAATTCGATATGTTCGTGCTTATATTAAAATCAAAGAGAGCCACATCCTCGTACACAATGAGGAGAAAAATAGATAGCCTATTAAGTTTCGAATCGATCGTACGATCGATCGATCATTCGTAACGTAACACGGATAATAAGTAAGTACATATACATCTGTGTACTTTATATATACAATGACATAAGTAAGTAAATACGATCGCGTGATATTTTCTTCGGGAGTTAAGAGAATGAAAAGGAGGAAAAGTATAACGAAAGGAAAAAGAAAAAGAAGAAGAAGAAGAAGAAGAAAAGGAAAAAAAAAATAAACAAGCTGGTGATAATCCGTGTACAAGGAGAGACGACGTTGTTGTTTTTTGAATGGCACGCGGCTTGGGAGGGTACAAACGACTTCTTGTTGCTCGGCAAAACAGAAATTACCGTGGCGTGACGGTGAGGAAGGACAGTGGAAAGATGAGGACACGAAGATTCCATTAAGGGGTAACTGGCGGTAATGAATGGAAGACACCCCCCTCCCTTTTGCACCACCCAAAGACCTCTGGATTTCTCGTTCACTTCTACTCTCTCTCTCTCTCTCTCTCTCTCTCTCTTTCTCTTTTCACCCTCGCTACGACCTTCTTCCATCTCCCTTCCTCTTACTTTCTCCTTTTCTTCACGGTTACTACGACCAGAGAAGGCCAGCGTGATTTTCCTCTCAGTAAAAAATACTCTCGTTTAACTTTTCCCCGCTCATTATTCCTTGCCGCCCTGACCTAACTCGACCCGACCCCAAAGGCGGCTTCCTTTAATAACCCACAAAGAAGGAGAGAGAACGAAGACGTCGGACTAGGCGGTGAGAGAAGGACGATCGAAGAGAGACCGAGACAGAGACTACGAGAAAGAGAGACGCGACCAACGCCAAGGGCAATCCTTGGATGCTAATTTGTAACTGGGCTACTTCCGGAACAGTGGTTCCCAACAGTCGCATTGAATTTCATTTCAGCTTTTCTTATTCGACTTTATTTATATAAATAACCTTTATTCATCTTTTCGAATATTTTCATTTTTGTGAGTTGTGTCGATTAAAAAATAAAAAGCCGAGAGTTTTGTCATGGCCGTAAAAAAATTAATCCTTTAAATACAATTTTTTCTTTTTTTTTTTTTTCTCGAATGTATATCAATCAATCGATATTTTCATCGAACGCTTTTTCCCATATCTTTTTTTCTTTTCTCTTTTTTTTCTACGTTTAATATATTTCACCATCATTCATTTCTAATCGTTCGTACGTTCGTTCGTTCATTCGTTTTATGTAAAAGCTTCGATTTCTCTTCGAATAATCCGAGGAAGAATCGAGGGAAGTGACGATATAAACTTATACCCGAAGGATGAGCACCTTGAAGGATCCTCTGGTGGCACGAGAGGGATGGTTTTCCTTGCATCGGCAATTAGACCCATCCCCTCCCGGATACCCTTCGTTCTATCCTGCCGGTTATAGCGACCAACCCCATCCATGGCATTTAATTACCTTGCAACCCCAGGCTAGCAGCCTCGGGGCCAAGGTCACGAGCCATTCAACTCTTCGTATTCCTCCAGCGACGGGACACACTGACCGAATTTACCCTTAAGCTCTGTTTCCTAGAGTCGATCAAATACCTTACTACCTTCTACCATCGAAAACGTTGAACTTCGATGGGTATCCTAACGATTAAATAAAAATTCAAATCCGATCGTCGTTTTATCGGGTTAAAGAAGTTTCCCGATACAATTACGATATCGATTTTAGCCTCTTATCGAGAAAACGGCGAAGGTTACTACTTTCTTTTGGCACGGTTCTTTGGACGAAGAAGAGGGCACTCTTACTTGAAGAGGGTCACTCGTATCTAACCCTCTTTCTATTGCCGGAAGGGTACACGAAGAGTGGGTCCACTCGACCTAACATTTCGATCATCCGTTTCTTATTCGACTTAATGTTAAACGAGAATGAAAAGTCTCTGACTTTCTCTATCGCATTCCTCTTTTCTTTTCTTTTTTTTTTTCTTCTTGTTTTTTTTTTTGCTCCTTTCCGTAACGTAGTTCTCGAACGTTCGCGTGCTCGAGCGTCATGTTCCATAAATCAGCAGAGGCCTCGATCCTTTACGGAGTACTACCGAGGACAGTAGAGCCTTCTCCAGCTCGCTTCCCTCCTCTTCCCCTTCCCTCTCTACCATCCTTTCTTTCCTTTCGAGTCGTGCGATTTCTCTACTTCGAGTCGAGCGAAGAGAGTCGAGCGCCGGTCACCAACCCCCTTCCTCCTTTCTATCTTGCCCGCTATGTCCCTCTCGCCTGTTTATTTATTTTTCTTTTTCTTTCATTCTTTTTTTTTTCTTTCTTTATTTCTTTTCTTTTTTTTTCTTTCTTTCTTTCTTTTTTCTGTTTTTTTTTCTGTTTTTTTTTTTTTTTTTTTTTTTTTTTTTATATTTATTTCCTTCGACTTAACGAACGAGACGTTGCCCTATTGTACTCCTCACTCTCGCCCCCCCCCCCCGCCTCCACATCGTCGTCGACATCCTTTACAATCGATTTGCAGAGACGCCATTTTCGCTTATACCAGCAACCTGCAATCCCATAAATCAAGAATCCTCCTTTTAACCCACCTACTACCATCACTCTTCTCTATTTTCATTTTACTCTTTTAGATTCTTCGAGAACGACGACGACCTTATATCCTTACACTCGAGGTTTATCCTCGATTCTATTCGTTAGTTTAGAAAAGAAGATAAAGGAGAAATTTTTTCGTTCATGTTTGAAGTTTGCCGTCAAGCAACGTTGGAATCGTTTCTTCGCTATCGCTCTCCTCTTCCAATTCTTTCGCCATTTTTCAATACTAGGACCAGTTCTATACGGGGGAAAAGGGAGAGAAATGCGAGGACTCGCACATGTATTCGAGAGGAAGGGTGCCCGTAGTCCACCCCCCCGAGCTGCGCAGAAGTTCCTTCCTTCCGCTTGATCGACATCGATTCCAAGATGGCGTCTCGTTGGTGGTGCGCCCACGGCATACATATCGGCCCATTCTACGAACGGCAGCCCGCCCTTAGGGGAGCCCCCTTTGCTTCCTCGGTCCACACCCCCTCCGCCAATACTACTCTCTCTCTCTCTCCCTCTTTCTCTCTCTCTCTCTCTCTCCCTCTCTCTCTCTCTTTTTCACCCTTCTCGCGTTATACGTTCTCTTCGAGTCGAGACGACGTCGATCGCCGAGCTTGAGTCGGCCGTGTTCGTCCTGGCTCTGCTGGAACGAGGGTGGATGTGGCCCAACCTCGAGTCGACTCCTAGAGAACTAAAAGAGAGAAAGAGAGATAGATAGAAAGAGAGAGGGGGGAGAGAAAGAGAGAGAGAGAGAGTGTAAGGGTGAGTAGAGAGAGGCACGACGGAAAAGGCAGGACGAAGGGGGTGTAGTCGGCTTCGCGAGATGTCCGGACCGATATCGGAATCGCATTAGGACGCCGCGCCACTTTTGCCCCCGGGAACTCTCCCCTCGTCCAACCCCTCGTCCATCCTATACCCTCCTTTACGTTCCAACCCTCTCCCACCTCCCTTTCGACTCGATCGCATCCTCTTTCCTTCGGCAACCTTTCGATCGACTCCTTTTTCTTCCACCTACAGTAAGCAGAAATATCGAAAGGAACGTTCACGACCACGCCTGCCTGTTCGTTCCACCGACGTGCCTCGGGCCCAGATGCTCTTTCCGAATGTTCCCCTCATTCGTACTTTTTTTTTTCCAAGTTACTTTTTTCTAAGACGATAGAAAAATAAAAAAGTATAGGAAAAGAATAATTTGAGAACTTTAGCGAGAATATATATATATATATATATATATATCTTTTGTTTTTCTTTTTTTGTTTCATTTCTGTTTTCTTTTTTCTTTTCTTTTTTTTTTTTGTTTCGTATCTTTTTTCCTCTCTTAATGTTAAAAAAGAAATGGAGAATTGTTTATCGATGGATTTGTTCTTTTTTTGATTTTATCAAATTTTTATCGATCTTAATGACGAGTCTTGAAAATGTTTAAAGAGAGAGAAGACATATATAATAAAAAGCCGATAAGGGAGTTTCTCTGTACAGATAAAACAGTAATGTCGGTATATGACGATGCCGCTAATAATTGTTAAATTAAATGCTTGCAGAGGAAAATGAGATTCGCGATTTCGCTGCTCAAACATCCTTATCGAGTAGAGCCACGCTGCTCGTTAAGGTTCCTCGTTCAATATCGTATGCTCGCGTTTCGGAGGGCAACGATCGAAGAGGGTTGCCGCGTGACTCGCTTTAGAGAACGAGCAATGAGGAGAAAGTGCGAGAGAGAGAGAGAGAGAGAGAGAGAGAGAGAGAGAGAGAGAGATAAAGAGAGAGAGAAAGAGATAGAGAGAGAGAGAGAGAGAGAGAGAGTGAGAGTGAGAAAGAGAGAGAGGTCTTCGGAGGTAAAGCCGATTAGGATTTTGCTTCGCATCGAAATTTCACATCCCTCGAGACGATCTGCAAACTCCATATCCTTTCTTCCATTGCTTTATTCGCGTTATATTTTATTATGAACGATCGATCGGGTTCGTTAACGTGGATCAAAAGTCTCTGCACTTATCTTACTAATTTTCTTTTTCTCTCTTTCTCTTTCTCTCTCTCTCTCTCTCTCTCTCTCTGTGTGTGTTTTTTTTTTTTTTTAATTTTCTTTTCCTTTTTCCCTTTCTTTTATATCGAATTGATTCAGAAGCACGAGTAACAGTAGGATAGTCCTGTCGCGAAAAGTAATCTTTGAAATAATAGCGTATATCACGCTCGATAAATTCGACGAAGAGAATAGAAAATAAGAGAGTAGAAGAAGACGTGAAAAGAAGAGAAGAAAAGAGAAGAGAAGAGTAAAGAAAAGAAGAGGTCTTTCCTTTTCTATCTTCGTTTGGCGACGGTAGGAGGGACCTTTAGGACGTATTTTTCTCTCGCTTAGCACGCGTGCGTATTATGTACGTGTGCGCGCTTCGGCTAGAGGAAGGAGGGACGATAGGGAAAAGGGGACGTGCGAGGGGGTCGCATCTACGTTGGAAAAGAAGCTGGATGGTTGGATGCGAGAAAGGTGGAGGTGCGTCTACGGGGGTGGGATTCGGCGAGAAGAGAAGTGAAGTGAAGAGAAGAGAAGAGAAGAGAAGAGAAGTAAAGAGAAGAGAAGAGAAGAGAAGAGAAGAGAGGAGAGGAGAGTGGAGTCGAGAGTAGAGTAGAGTAGAGTAGAGTAAAGAAGAGAAGAGAAGAGAAGAGGCGAGACGAAAAGAGAAACGAAGGTGAGCTCGGTCGAGCTCGAGCTAGCTCGAGCGAGCTTGAGCGAGCTTTAGCGAGGGAGAGAACGGAAGATTGATCTGCCGTGCGCGTACCTCCGATACGCGTTTTATTCGTTCCTTCACCCGCAACCATTTCTTCCCACCCTTTCTTTTTCCCTCTCCTTCTCCCTTTCTCTCTCACTCACTCACTTACTCACCCACTCTCTCTCACTCTCTCTCTCTCTCTCTCACTCTCGTCTTTCTCCTCATCCTTCTTCTCCTCCTTGCTCCTCTTCTTTTTCAACCTCCTTTTTCTTTTCCTCGCTTCGTCTTTTTCCTTAGATGAGATAGGAAGCTGCCTTTTTTGCAAAAGGGACGCCCGGATAATCGTGTAAACCGACGCACCTGCGGATTCGAGCCTAACGCAAATATATTTATAACGGGTGCTTCCTTAAAAATACAAGGAAAGAAAATAAAAAAAGAAGAAAAGAAAAATTGAGAGAAAAAACCATAAAAAAAAAAAAAAAAAAAAAAAAAAAAAAAGAAAGACCACTTATCCCTACCCACGCGAGCGACAATTTCTATCGGTTCTTCTTCTTCTTCTTCTTCTTCTTCTTCAACAACCACGGTTCTCGTGGGCACCGAACGTTTCCTTATTTCCGACGTTCTTGATGAATAACCTGCTAATATTTTCAACGTTTTCTAATCGTACATTCTAATAAATGGATCTTTCGAACGTGGGTGAAACTCTTAACGTTTAGGAGTTTAACGATATACAAATGATTTATACCTTTAATATGATATTATTATGATTTTCTCGATTGGTGTATTAATTTTTTTTTTTTCTTATAGAAAGTAAAGATATTATTTAATTCTCGTTATATGTATAAATCTCGTCGAAATATTTAAACATCCTATCGGGTTTGGATCTATATCGAAGGTAGAACGCGTCTCTTGTGTCTTGGAACACCGTAAAAAGAGAGTAATGAGACGTAGGAGAAGTTAATGGATAGGCTTTCGCGGGCTGCCGGTCGGTAAGGATCATAAATTGAGTTCGGTGGCGTCGGTGAATTGCGTTCAGGAATATTTAACATAAAATTGAATTTGGATATAACGAAGGGTGGTATGGTAAAGTAAGGGTATGAAAGTACTTTGCTTACACCGACTACGGTTATTGCTCCCAGAAAATTATTGTTCGTAGAATGGAAGAAAGAAGGGAGAGACGATGGATTTCCACGCGTCATTACGCAAGGATCGAGTCATGAAAATCGGCGAATCGAGCGGCGATTATTCAAACGAAACCTCTAACAAGATTCCCGCCAATCAGCCGCCGTAACGATCTCCGACCGACAAAGAGATCCTTCTTTCATTGCTAGAAGAAGACTAGCAAAGGAGACGAATCGAGTCAAAGTGATGGCTTACTTGACTTTTCTTCTTCGATTTGAGGACAAGTAGAAATTATTTCTCTTTGTGTTTCCTCGTTCGTATTTAAGATGAAATGATCTACATATATATACATATACATACATACATACATCGCATATATATATATATATATATATATATATATATATATATATATATATATATATAAGCGAGTAATATGAAAGTTGACAGAAGTCAGAGAAAAGAAGATGGAGAGAAAATGAGACAGGTAGTTTCGAAAATGCTATCGGAAAGTACGTGTTCGACTTTTCTCTCCCTCTCTCTCTCTCTCTCTCTCTCTCTCTCTCTCTCTCTCTCTCTTTCTCTCACTCTTATACTCTCTTTTTCTCGTTTGCCTTTTCCATTTCCTCTCGTCGTTCATTTTCTTTTTTCTTTCTCCTTCTTCGCCCTATACCGTCCTCTCCCCGTCCTCTCCCCGCTACCTCTTTCTCTTTCGCTCTACCCAACTCGTTTTACCCGGGCGATCGCAAATTTATTCCGTCGAGTCGGCGACGCCGTCGGCCGGCGGAATCGCAGTACTTTATACTCGTCGAGAATCGATAGACAGCCGCGCGCGGATATGGAAGCACTATATTTTCCTTCGTCGCACCTCCGAGCCTCTCTCAGAGGCTCTCTTGTCAATAAAGTGAGCACTTTCCTGGCACGGAGTTTCATTATTTCTTTACCCGCACCACCGACGCCGCCACTGACGCCTCCGCCTCCGCCTCCGCCATCGGCAGCAGCAAGGCCGACGCCCAACGGGAAGACGATCGTCGTTTTACTACGATCTCTCTTTCTATCTTTTTTCTTTTTTTTTTCTCTCTTTCTCTCATGAACCATCTTTTCTTCTTAACGAAGGGTGATCTACTGCAAGTAACGTAGAAAAAAGAATTGTTTCTCTTTTCTACCGTTCTTTAACCCTTTGAACCCAAAAGTACGATCACGCTCTGCAAAAAATATATATATATATATATATATACATAAGCAAGAGAGGAATAAGAGAGGCCGATGGAGAAGGTAAAAGAAAGATTTTTCGAAGTTGGCCAAGCGTACGGCCGTAGGGTAGGCTTACGAGGCAAGTTTCGGTGGTCTCTTGCCGTTCTGGAAAACGATACGGAATGGTATTGCAAGAGGCCGAAAGAAGAGAAGGATTTAAAAGGTAGTCGCAGTAATAGTGGTGGTGGTGGTGGTGGCGGTGGTACTGGTGCTGATGGTTATGGTGGTGATGGTAGTACGTAGGGGGTTGGACTCGGAATCAAAGGAGTCAAAAGAGCTTTCCCAAGCTTCTCTACCTCCCTTGGTTAGATTGAACTTCTTTTCCGCCCAAGAGTTTTCCTATTACTCCGAATTTCAAGCCGCGGCAAAGCCGGTACTACCTGCGACCGTGTACTTTGCATACATATAATGTATACGGCTGCTATTTTTACATATACGTATATACATATTCTCTCTATATCCATGAATCTAAAGATATATGTGTTAGTTTGCGTTTACTAGTACGCCTACGAAACAGATTAATGAATATCTCAAGCGAGGAAAATTGCTTTGGACGATGACAGTTCGAACGAGAGACGTTGGCATTAAAACGTTGAATGGTTTTATAAATATCATAACTCATTCGTGTTTTATTAAGCTTTTACAACGAATTACGATAATCATAGGCATCCAGCCGGTCTATTCATGCTCCATAACAATCCGGATTTTGAAAGTCACGTGAATATAGTTTCACGTGACAACGCGTTAAAAAATTTTCTTAATTTATCGTTTCTATGAAAGTTAAAGGGGCAAGTGGGAGGGAGGAGGGGTTGGGTGGGAAGAAAAAGAAATTATTCTAGTAGAAGGAAGTTGATTCTTTTTATTTCTTTTTTTTTTTTGTCCTGGAAAACGGCTTTATGAAGGAGACAAGGTAAACAAAGGACAAAAAACAGAGACAGGGAAACAAGCAGGACGTAACGTTATCCTCGAGTTAGCGAGTGTTAAAGAGATTAAGGAGGAAGGTCAAAGTGGCAGGACGACGTCGACGGGTTAAAGGCGTCCCATTAGTACTACCGCTTTAAAGCAACCTTCTACCAAGCTCCCGCATTCTCTCTCACCCTTGAGCGAGCCGCCTAAGTAAAAATCAATAATTCCTTTATCGTACAAATTAACGTTAAGCATATTCCACCCTCGTGCACGGAGCCTACGGTCGCCGTTACACCGTTTCCTGCCTCCTCTTTCCTCTTTCTCTCTGTTGCTCTCTTTCTCTTTCTCTATCTCTCTCTCTCTCTCTCTCTCTCTCTCTCTCTCTCTCTCTCTCTCTTTCTATTCTTCTCCCTCACTCATCACTCTGCCTCCTGCATAATATCAACGAGTGTGCCTTGCATCTTATTCCTGCCACTCCTGTTTCTTTCTATGAATCTTCCTATCCCATTCTTTTTCTTGTCCTTTTTTTCATTATTCTTTCCTTTTTTTCTTTTTTTTTTTTTTTTTTTTAATTCTTTCTTCCTTCACTCTTTTTCTCTCTAGTCCTATATGTTCGATCAAGTACCACTCCTTTCACCTTTCTTTCTTCTCTTTTTTCTTTCCTTTTTCTTTCTCTCTCTCTCTCTCTCTCTCTCTCTCTCTCTTTTTCTTTCTTTTTTTTTTTTCTCTTTCTTACAATCCTCTTCCAGTTGTCGAACGACGTTCTAGCACTTTTACATTCGAACATGTTTATTTAAACGTTTTTAACGTTCCACTTTCTTTTTTCTCATCCACCTTCTTTTTCTTCTTACTCTGAAGTTATACTCACGGAAAAATTCTCGAGTATTCTTCGAGAGATCGCGAGCCATTATTTCCGTAATATCGTCCAAGAGGAGCGTTTATATTCGCGAGCGTTTCGAGATCCACTCGTTTTGTCCTTCGTCGCGATGGCTTTGGAGAGGGTAACACCGTTGTGAGAAAGGCCGCACGTGGGGTGAGAGCTTAACGAAATAAATATGGTATCGTCTTGGTTCGCTTGTCGCCCTCGGTTCACCGAGCTCTTACAGTATACGTTATTTCACGCTCGGTGCGATAACAAAGCATTCACCATTAATTACGAACGGCTGCAATTATTTAACGACCGTCCTCGCAAAGGACGTTATGCCGCGCACGCGAACTAAACATACTAGGCCTTTTTTTTTCTTCTTCTTCTTCTTCTTCTTTTTTTCTCTTTTTCTGTCCTTTTTTTCTTTTTCTTTTTCTTTTTTTTTTTTTTTTTCCTTTTTTCCATTCTTTTCTCGAGCTTGAACACGTCCTACGCCATTTTATAATACGGGTATATCTACCCGTAGATTGACGAGCAATAAATTACTTTTTAAAGTTTAAAAGGAAAATAACAAAGAGCTTTTTCAACTATAGCGAGTTTAAAAGCGGATACAAAAATATATCTATTTATCTATCTCGAATAAATTCCTATAGATGGCGCGTATTGGCATTGGACATTGTAGCTATTCATTCTATTGATGTTTCATAATCATTAATAAAAGATATCATAGAGTGACGGCAAAGTACAATGTTTTTATATTTTATATTTATTTAGAAAATTGACGATCATATCATATTGAATGATTTGATTCGAGTCTCTAAATAATTATTTGTTTTCTTTGTTGCAGGTAAGAGGATTCGAATACAAACAATCTATGACCATAAGATGACTATAGGAAAGGATCGTAAAAAAGACGAAGCGTAAAATGATTTACGTTAGTGTACTCGGGATATCTCGAGAGATACCACTCGTAAGATTTGGTTGAATCATGGAGTTATGGAGATGTGACATAAGGAGATAATTTAAAGGACGGGTAGCAAGAGAATTTTCGTATAATTGATCGAGTCTAATGAGTTAAAGGAGACGAAACGGTATCGATGGTGGATATTAAAGAGTTCTAGGTCATGGCGACGACAGCCTCGAGGAAGGGAGAGAGAGAGAGAGAGAGAAAGTACGGAGAACTTGGGTACTTTCTCTCTCTCTCTCTCTCTCTCTCTCTCTACTTTCTTGGCCCTCCCGCTACTCGGTCGGGTCGGTCCAACCGACGCGCGGAGGGCGCTGATTGTAAATTAGTTAAAGGAGATGCTTCATTAGAACCAGCTGTTTGCACTCCCTGAGATTTCGATTTTCTGCTGGTAATGAAATTGTACCATAGTAAAGATCTTTTACTTTAACAATTATCCAATAATGATTAAGGAAAATGAATGATCTTAAGGATAATATATTAATGATTTAACATAATGGGATATCCGAGAATTGATAGATCAAACAGACGATTATTTCTATTAGTTATCAAAAATGGATTCATTCTGAAAAACCGACAAAATCCTATTCCATTTCGCCATTACATCTTGGTCGCCTCGGGACTCAAGCTGCTCGTCAGCGATGACGTTTCAACATCGCTCCACGCTCACTTTTCAATTTGCAGAGAAATGAAGAAGAGAACGTGTGGGACAAGCGAGGGGGTATGGTATGGTATGAGAGAGTGGGTGAATGAATGCTATAAAGTAAAGCGAGATGGAAATTGTGAAGAAGAGAATAGAGGGAATGAGAGTGAAAGAGATAAAGAAAGAAAGAGAGAGAGAGAGAGAGAGAGAAAGATAGATAGATAGATAGAAAGAGAGAGAGAGAGAGAGAGAGGGAAGATGAAGGACTAGGAGAAAGAAAGAAAACGCGTGGCGAAGGAGCAGAAGGGGGTGGCCGAGTATGAGAAAGGAGAAAAGGCGGCCCGTTACACGAAAGGTGGTGTCTTCCACGTCCCCCAGGGAAATTATTGACAGTCAGCGAGGAAATGACGTCGTAAATACCACCTCGAGCCGAACCCTCCTCGCAAGAGCATCTTCCTTCCATCTTCGCCTTCTCGACTCGCCTTCTTCTTCGTTTCTACTCCTTTTCTTTTCTTTTTCTTTTTTGTTCTTTTCTCTTTTTTTTCTTTATTTATTTTTTTTTTTTATTCTTCTTTCTTCCCTTTTCCTTTAATACCCTTCACCTTACCCTCCCTCCCCCCCCCTCACCCTACTCGCTCACTTATTCACTCCTTTTCTTTCGTTTTCATGCTTCTCGGCTTGCTCACGTGGAAATTACACGTTCTACCATCGAATCTTTTGATTCGTTGATTTAATGTAAGTTTTTTCAAGGTGACCTATGTTGACAAGGTCGTCTACGTCTTATCAGTGCCTCTCTCTGTCTCTCTCTCTCTCTCTCTCTCTCTCTCTTTTTTTTTCTTTTCTTTTCTTTTTTTTAGTTAATTTATACTTATTTAAAAGTAATAAATATCAAACATTTTCTATCTCTTTCGACGAGAATTTCTGAGAATGAACGAAATAGGAAGCCCGGAAAACTTGAGAAAAGAAACGTTAGAATTAGAGTTATATTACCGGTGAGAAGGAAATTAAAAAGATTCGCAATGAAACGCAACCAGCGCGTATCCTTTTTCCCCGTTTACGAAACTTTACGAGGCATTATTTAGTTGGAACGAAAGGGACACCAACTTTGGCCAATAGTAAATTCGCACTAAAATATTTCTAAGGGAAAGAAGAAGGGTACCTATTGGCGCGCGAGAACGTTTGAGTTTCTCTCGTTTTTCATTGTCTGCAATTTTGATTTCGTTCGTGTCATTTCCGGGCGAACGTTGTAGGTATTATTAAAATGTACAAAGCTTGAATTATTTCCAGTTAACAATGTGTACGAGAAAAAGTTCCCCTCCCACTTTTTCAAAGAAAAAGGGAGACGGAAGTGACTCGCCTCTTTTGCCTCTTTCCTTCCTTCCTTTGCTCTTCTCCTTCTTTATCGCTGACGTTTCATCCCCGGAGCGATTTAATAGTTTTATAAAGCCGCGAGCCAACGCTCGACTCGTAAATTTCTTTTTGTTTTTCTCCTTTTCTTTTTCTTTTTTCTCCTTTTTGTTTTTTTTCTTTTTCATTTTTTTTTTTTTTTTTAGATACCTCTAGGTATTCGAATTGAAGGCATACCGTTGGTTTATTAAAAGACATACTCAATACGATACATACATAGTTTCAATAAAGTTTCTTCCATCGGCATACCAGCAATAAAATGGCAGTTGAGGTTTCTTTCGTTTTACCTTATATTATTAGCAGTTTTCATATTTCAGACATCGATACATACATACATACATATATACATAGACATACACACACACACACACACATATATATATATATATATATATATATAATATTATATATATGGTACATGGATCTATATCGTCGTCGTTGCTGGCTTAATAAAAAGTTCCTCGTGATAGGCGAGAGCACAGGCAAGGTATGTAGGTATAAAGCGAAAAAGGAGAAGAAGGAAGAGGCAAGGCAGCGCTTGGAATATTTGCACGTGGAAAGACGAAACTCGTCGCTTCTCTCGGATATTGCAACCGATGCCTCTCGTTTTCCCTTATCCCCAAGTTTCTTTGCCGCGTGAAAGAAGGAGTAAGAAAGAAGAAGCGCATTATACGTGGAAACGTTCCTCCCTTTCGCCTCGCGGCCACGGAGAACAGGGAGTTCTCGCTCTGGAAGAAAAGGGAGAAAAACGATGCCGAAGGAAAATGTCGAGAGGGAAAAAGATGTACGTACCTATATACGAAAAGAAAGAGAGAGACAGAGAGAGACAGAGAGAGAAAGAGAGAAAGAGAGAGAGAGAGAGAGAGCAGAGAGAGTGGGAGAGAAAGAAAGAGAAGCGTAGGCGGCTCTAGGAAAGGCGCAGAAGCGAGCGTCGAGGGCTAAGAGTGGTGGCGGGAGGGAGTTAGGGAAAGAGGGTTGAAAGGGGGTGGGAAAGGGAGAGGATAAGAGGAGGTGGGAAATTGTCAAGAGGAAAGGGGAGTGAAAGAAAGACAGAAGAGGGAACGAGCAGCGAGATCCGCCGGCTAAGGGTAGTTATTATAATAAATTTGTCGGGGGTTTAAGAAGCGGAAACAATTCAGAACTGCGAGCGACTCTAAGGATGTGCTTATCGTTGCTTTTATTCAAATGGGAGTGGAAGGCGACGAGCTGCGCCGGATGCGACCTGCATTTCTTTCTCCCTTTTCGCTCCTCTTTTCTCTAGATTTTTTTTTTTTTTGTTTTTCTTCTTTTCTTTTCTTTCTTTTGGCCAATTCACATAACCGATAGTTCGTACCATTTTCTACTCGAATCGATCGTTTATCGGCCAATTTTCTATAGATTTCGGTATGATACTGTAAATATACTTTAGATAATATATATATATATATATATTTTATATCTTTCTAAAGGGATATTTATTGAGCGTCGATAATACATTCCGGGTTGTTTTCAAAACGTTACTAGTCGTGATAAGGTCTATCTCGTTTTTTTTATTTCTTCCTTTTTTTTTTGTCTTTTTCTTTACTCCCTTCTGCTACCTCAACCTTCGCCGCTCTCTCCCTCCCCCTCTCTCTCTCTCTCTCTCTCTCCCCTTTCATTCACGTTTTTTCGGCCCCTGTACGCCTAATCTGTAAACCCTTTAATTAACGGCCGATGTTGGGTTTAACCTTATGATTCGCGCGTTTACAAGTTTTAATTTTTTTTAAAACCTTTATCTCGACGGTCACACCCGACTAACGTCGACATATCATTAACCCGAACCTTTGAACGGGCAAAATAAACGTTCGGTTACCGAGAACGGCAACACGTTTCCCTTTTTTTTTTTTTTTTTTTTTTTTTTTTTTTTATATCGGAACGGTCATCGGCGACTTCTTCCTGTGAAAATAAATGATAAAATTAATTTCAACGCTTTTAAGGCTTAAACGGTTCGATATGCAAACGGAGAAGTTGAGAACGGGGAAAGAGGATACAGAGGAAGGTGTCATTCTCGGGACCACCTTGAATTCGCGTACTTTATAATGTATTCCAGCTTGCGTGCACTTCTTTATTGCCCTTTAAAAGGAAAGAAAGAAAAAAATAAAAAAGGAAAGGAAACAAAAGAGGAAAAAAGGTAAAGTGCGGAGAAAGAAAGAAATGACTGTGACTGACCCCCACCCCCCTCCCTTTCCCCTCCCTTCTTCCATCCTTCTCCCATGGACGACAATGAACCAATGAAAGTTTTGGCTTGTTTGGTTCTGACCGCAAGTTTTCTCTCTCTCTCTCTCTCTCTCTCTCTCTCTCTCTCTCTCTCTCTCTAATTTTCTCTTACCTCTTTCTGTCCTTATTTTTTTTTATTTTCGTCGCGCACGATCTCCCCAGTGGATATAGTTTAGGGCCGCAATAAAAGTAAACGTCCGGACTATCTCGATTTACTGCTTAATTAAACGCGCGAGTCCACGAGACAACGAAGAATCCTAACCAACGAGAACTTCCCGTTCTTATTTAAACTTTACCTTAATACGTGTCCGTTGACCGCAGTGTGAACTTTTTATGGCACACCGAGCGCATTCCTTTTGCGCCAATAAATGTCGTTGGAAGATCTTTAGTATTGGCCACCGATATATGTATGTATTTATATACTTATACTACTCGAGAATATGGTATAACCATTTAGTTACTTTGATAACGACCATGTTGTATTTTCTTTCATTGTGACGCTAATAATCGCAAAAACGATACTTCTTTCTTTTCTTTCTCTCCCTCTCTCTCTCTCTCTCTCTTTTTTGTTTACTTCACTGATCAAAGAATTCGTGGGTTGCCCGGAATTTTTCTAACGTGTACAAACGGATAAGCTCAGATTTAATCTTTCTCTTTCGTTCTACATTCCGCAGCTAACACGAAAGGTTTCTACTACGTTGAAGAAAAAATGAAACGCGTTGTCCTGGACGTACATACATACATATATACATATATACATATATACATATATATATATACATATATATAAACATGTGTATGTGTGTGTGTGTGTTTGTGTGTATATATATATATATATATATATATGCATACATCACGTTTGTAAAACCGCAGTTAATGAAATCCGTCGAGAAAGTAACGAAGAGGGATGTCGAAAGGATTCATGATGTTTTTTATAAAAATTAAACTCTCTGTACGAAATAAAAATGGCTGGTACGGAAGTAAAGTACTGAGATTGTAGATAGTTAGATAGATATCTACGTTTTCGTGTGTATTCATGGAACTAGAGATTTAATTTTTTTTTATTTCGTAATTTTTCGTCGTCTTATCATCGAAAAGTATAGAGCAGAGGTAATAGCAATGGTAGTAGTGATGATGGTAGTGATGGTAGTGGTAGAAGGTTCAGTATCCTAACGTGCCACCCGTGAAATCTTTCTATGAGTATACTTTCTATCTTTATCCTTTTCTCTCTTTAACTTAGTGTGGAAGCTGTGTCGGCCGAGGACAATGTCTCGCTGTGGATTTTTCGTATTATCTCGCGCGACATAATATGGGGGTTTATCTCCTGGAATCATGGTGGCTTAGAGAAGCGGAGCTTTTTTCTCTTCAGCGAATAGACGACGACGACGACGACGACGACGACGACGACGACGACGACGACGACGACGATGCCGTTTCTTCCTCGAAGGCAAATCCTCCTTCCCTTGCTCCCTCTTCTCTTCTCGCCCTCATTGGAAGACAACGTCTACGAGCCCCTTCGGGGACTCGTGGGTCACGTATACGCTTCCGCGCTTCTCCAATTCCTCTTTCCACCCTTCCCCGGCCTGTCACGACGACGCCAGTGGATTTCACGTGACCTTTCGGAAGGTTGACAGGACTCGAGAAGGTTTCGCTCTTCCGCGAAATATTATACTAGCTCTGACTGTAAGAGGATACGAGATAACGCGCGGATCTTTCGGGAAAATGGAAATAGAAAATGTAATATGAGTGTTATCGAAGATGATTTCTTATGGAAAGCAAGTTCTATGATATATATTATATATATACATACATATATACACATATATATATATATATATATATATACATACATACACACACGTAGAATAGTTGAAACGAGAGATACACAAAAGAAAATTGATTTGTGATATCTAGCTTTCTTTTACCTTCAGGAATATCAATTACACGAAACTTTGACATCGCCGCAAGCACAAAAATGTCATTCTAATCGATAACATCGCGATGTCGTGACACCACCCTTCCCGTCCGTTCGTCCACGCACGATTCTACCCTTGAATATCGCGGATTCAACCCTCGCTTTATATTCATTTTATCTCTCTCTCTCTCTCTCTCTCTTTATCTTTCTACTTCTACTGCAGTTTTTCTTTCGTTTCGTATTGGAACTTTTATCCGCCCCGGCAATGTCGTCCAAGAAAAGCATTGTGCTCTTTTCTAGCTACCTCGCCGAAACTTTTCTCAGGCTTTTTTTTCATGGTTGCGTTAAGAAGAACGCGAAATGCCTCAGGGTACCGAACATTTTTCTTTCTCTCTCCTTGTTCATCGAGTTTTTACGAATACACTTCTGAGGTTTCATGAAAAATTGGATGGTCGCGTTAATAGATCGTGTAGTTTCGTCGGATCGTCAATCGAAATATTCATCGAATGATGTTCGATTCAAAGTCCGTACGTTTAATCCATTTTCCGGCGTTTCGAGTCGACGAATCAACGGGAGTTCGCTTTCAATTAATTGAAAACGTACGAATGCTAGGCAATCTTTTGCATGGGCACAAATTGGAATCAATGGTAGGAATTTGAAAGGCAGAATTTCGTGAACATCAATCCTGTAGGGCAATTAGCAAATTATGAACATTAATAATATCCGACGATGATCACGGTGAATATTAAGTATAGTATATAGTAGTATAATTAATTGATCCGTACCGTCGCACGTAGTGTAAATACGTCGGGTATTAGCTCGGTGGCTTTGTTTGACCGAATGAAAATCGGAATTCCAATACATTCGTACAGCGAGCACGCTTTCCAATGAATCTTTTCTATCAAACGACAAGATAGATCTCGAAAAGAGAAGGTTATTTAATTCTATAGAAAAATTTTTATATAGCAACGTAATAAAAAAGAAAAAAAAAAAAATCCCCTCACATAAAATAGCGTGATAAAATTTTTTTCTTTCGTTTCGACGAATTTGCAAAAACTCATCGGACGAATTTTAATTTTTGACAGATCCTTCGAATATCCTATGAAAAAATAGAAAGGTCGATACTATATTATCGAAAGAATCGTTATGGGCTTTACGACGAATCGATTAAGGTCAATCTATCGAAGAATGCGTGTCCCTCATAGAAATTGCCAGATGACGATGACGATGACTCCGATGAAAGCTCGAAACGATAGCGCTAAGGCACCACGCAGAGCCCTGCAGGATGCCACTCTGATATCCCGTTGAGAACCGACAATTCGTATAACTCGTACGGTTTTCAACGTCGTCGATTGCAGCTTGCGAGGGCGTACGTCGATCGTGCGATTCCATCTGCGTAGGTGGCGGAAGATGTCGTTTCTTTCGACGATTTCTTCCAGTTTCAAGATGAGCACGATTAGGCCAAATTAGAATTTAGAAGTAGATTAATAGTTTTAAAGAAGATTTCCGTCCGCTTTCTTTTTCCCCTTTTATTTTTTTTTTTTTTTATTTCTTTCTTTTTCTTTTTTCTTTTTTTTTTTTTCTTTTTTTTTTCTTTATCTTTCAGTTTCTTTCTTTTCTCTCGCCGGAGCATATTTTCGCCATTGATCATTCCACCTATCATTATTTTTTCGTCTCTTTTATTCTCATTTTTTAGTTATTTTTTTTTTCATTTCTATACATCCAGAATCGTACCATAATTTAAGTTTATAGCCTCGAAGGGCGACACATTCAATTGGAAGAAAATAAAAAGAAGGGTTCGTAATTTTTAGTTTGCACGCTGTAATATTCGTGTATCAAGGTTGAAATGAATTTCCTCTATTTTTTTTTTTTTTTTTTTTTTTTTTTTCATCTTCCCTTTTTCTACGAACGTATAGGGAAACGTTCCTTTGCTAATGATATCTCGCTAATTGCCGGTATCGAGGCTGCTATTCTGTCATCTGTTAACCAATATATACGTGCATTCGTTTTCTATAATATTTCGAAACATTCGTTGCATTTGTTAGGGTTGAAAAATATAATTATTACAATATGATCGGGATAAAATGAACGTCTGTTATACGCATACACACGAACGTATACGATATGTTCGTTATTATTCTTTCATTTGTTCCTTTTATTTTATCCAAATCGATGTGTCGATAAATACACGTAATACGTATATACGTGTATAAAGGGTACGTGTATATAATCAACTAGAAAATCCTTTCGAAAGTTACGGCAAAATCGTTTGGCCGCTCGTACGCTACTCAAGTAAAACTTTGTTTTCCAAAGAGTCGTCCGCGTACCTTCTGCTATTCGCGTCGTAGCTGGCACGGCTCCAAACAACCCTGTAGAATGTTAAGATCGCATCCTTCGTTTATTTACGAATATTTTCTATCTGGCACGCATACCTCGTGCTTTCGAGTTATCGCGACGAAAGACGTTTATTCGGACGTTATTGCGGAAGACCAGCCTCTTCTGGCACAAAGATACGCAATATGCATACACGTCGTTTCTCTATCTCTTTCTCTCTATCGTGAAAGAGATCGTAGAGAAATGAGATGGGATTCGTTGGTGTGCGCATAAATTTTTACGTGCTTCTCGAATAGACTTATACACACACACACACACACACACGTATATATATACATATATATGTATGTATGTATGTATATATACACGCACGTATCCTGTGCTTTGCCGTCAGAGTGCGTCAGGTGGTACCGTTCTCCGTTTCCCACGGACTTCTCAGCCTTTATTATATCATTCGATCACAATGCACATCGAAACGTCTCCAGATCGAGTAAGAGCGGTGCACCTGCAGCCGGCTGCAGCTTCGATTTGCGCCATGAAATAACATCGCCGTTAAAAACGGCACACCTACCACGCTAACAATGACGTTGCATCGTCGATCGGAGATATACGTTTCTCATTGCGATTCTTTATCCCGATATGCGTGCCTCCTTGCCGCATAAGACGGAATATTAGCTTTAGGCATACTTTTCCTTTATTTTCTTTTATATAATTTTTTTTTTCTTTCTTTTTCCTTTTTTTTCCTTTTTTTTTTGTTTCCTTCCCGAGAAAATGTAGAAAGCCGTTGCGATAGGGTCATTACGATAGTCCTCTCGATATCATTTCTTCGTCTTCGAGAGAGAAAACGAAAAGGATCGAATAACTTCGTCAGCGACTATCTTCGGGCGCACTTAGCAATTTCCGGATAAAATTGGAACGCGTAATCGTTTGCGCGAGCGCGAATGTCGTGGAAAATTATAGTCCCGGCAAGTAGGAACAGGCTGGGCAAATAAATCGTTTTGAGTGGCCTCTAGGCTACCGGGAGATTCGTTTTGTTGGAACAGTAAGATCGACGCTGTTAGACTCGTATCCAAGCTTGGCAATTTATCAGTTTCTTGCTGCGCTCACATTAATAATGGAATTTATCGATCCAATATCGATCCATCCTCTCAGGACTGAGGAAACCTATATCATTGTGATCTCAAATCATCCGCCAACCGGTTGCCAACCATGCCGATCATCGACCACCACTGATTTCATCTAAAATTTATCACTCCTGATACGTATCTTAATATTTATAACGGTTTGAATCTTTGTATCTGTATTATTTCATATATCAAGGATATGAATTAATGTACCGTCGCCTATTTTTTTTTCTTTTTTCCTTTTTTTTTTTTTTTTCGATCTATCGACCTAATCCAACCACGGAGAACGTGTTTTCTCAAGCGATTATCATATATACTGAAATATCATAATTTAGATTAGAAGCAGATTATAATAATTATCATAAATGTTCGCTATGTTGTCTCGTCGTTTCCTCATTTTTCTCTCTCTCTCTCTCTCTCTCTCTCTCTCTCTCTCCTTTTTCCCTTTTTCTTTTTTTCATTTTTATTCTTTCAAAAGGAATAGGAACGATTATTATTGCTTACTTTCTCTCTCTCTCTCTATCTTTTCTTTCTTCATCTTTTTTTTCTCTTTCTCTTTTCGAAACTTTGACCATTTTATCGCAGCTCGTTGCGTGCGTGCGTGCGTGCGTACGTGCGTGCGTGCGAATCGACGACTCGTTTCGTAAGTCTCGCTCCGATCTTTTGTGAATTAGTTTAGCCGTTCGAACGAGACGACGTGCGAAAGAAAAAGTGAGCGTGCAATAACTACTCGCGCGAGCGTCTACCTTTCTGTAACTTTGTCTCCTCCTCCTCCTCCTCCTCCTCCTTTTACTCGTTTTTTTTCTTTTTCTTTTTTCTTTTTTTCTTTCTTTCTCCTTCTCCTTCTTTTTTTTTTTCAGCGGGACGATTGAAATTTCTGGCACGGAAGTCGCGCGAGTTTCGCTCGACATTTGCGATGCGTTCTTCTACCGGTAGACACCGTGAGAATTCTTCGTTCGAATGTCTTATTCTTCGTCGTAGACGCACGTGGCCCGAGAAAGTATCCTCTTTGGTATTAAATGGTGATAGAATATATATATATATACATAGCCTCTTTAAAATATAAATTCTAATTTTTTAAAATAATCGTGAAACATTCACAGCCTCTTTCTCATTGCACAATAACCATTTCATTGGTAATGTTGTTGGTATATACAATTCGATGAAAAAAATATATTTAGAAACGAGTACGACGACGACGAGTACGACGACGACTACGACTACGACTACGAGGACGATAGTATAGGTCAAACGCATAGTACGTAAGAAAGTTAAGGGAAATACGTTTGAAAGGAAAGAGGAGTATCTCATCGAGTAGTGGGAAACGTAAATAAACATTCTAAGCGTTACAAGTTGGTTTATAGGTTTCACTTTAGAGAACGGCTCAGTATTCCTTTATATAACTAGTCGAACGAGAGACGCGTCGAAGGACACACGTATATAATTCTCCGCTCTCCGCTTTTCGCAATTTTTTTACTTGATGATAGAGGTACATTCATATAGCCATATTATCCTTTATCCCGGTGTTAAAATTTTTTTTCTACAAATTTATCATTGTAACGTCATCAACTAATATAGGCTTGCGGCTAAAGGAACGTTCGGTGAAGGTGCATCGTTTCAATTCGTTGTGCGTAAACTTTAAGAAAGGCTAGGGAAAGCATCTTATTAGCGATCCTAATGCATAATAATATTTACAAAATAGTAGTAATATGATCGGCAGCTATCCAACATTCTCACGTCTTTCGATAATAATTTTCAAATTTATATTCAAATATATACATACGTGTTTACGTATATATGTATTTAAGGTATGTACGTATGTATATATATATATATATATATATACATATACATATGTATATACCATTGGTTAAACGCAATTGCGTTTGAACGTTGAGCAATCGTTGCGGTTGCAGAGAAAGAATAAAAGTTATTTACCTTTACCAACGGATATGTGTCAAAAGGGCCGGCCCTTTTTTCTCTCTCGTTGCAACCATGTAGGCATGCCAGTCCGTTAGTTCCACTTTTCTCGCGTCATGTGGGCCAACCTCATCTTTCCCACACTTGCCATCTCGCGGTCATTCTTCTTCTTCTCCTCTTTCTTCTTCGGGTTCGTCTTCGTCTTCGTTTCTTACAACGGCATTCCTCGGGTTTGCACCCTGCAATCTTTCGTGGCCCTTGCCGTTCGCTCTCCTCGTACTTTCTTTTGCCACGTTAATTCTAGGGCCCCGAAACGCATCCTCGAGAAATCGTACACCGGTTGGGGAAAGGTAGAATGCACGAAGGTGAACGCCATGGCAGGATGTCTACGTTCTAAACAATTAAGACGAGATCAAAGTTCTATACGATGCGAGGGTATCTAATCGAAATAAAAATACGTGAGAAAGTAATAGTAGGCGTATAAGGGAATGATAGTAGTAGAGAGATGATTCAACGGACAATTAGAGTTTCTAGATAACATCAACGTTTTTTTCTTTTTTCGATATAAAGAATTTTAGGGGGGTGGACAGGGCTGAGGCATGGAAGAAATGAAGAATGAGGAAGAATAAGAAGAAAGAGGAGGAGGAAGAAGAAGAAGAAGAAGAAGAAGAAATGAGGGAGGCTATCACCGCGACCCTTCGACCGTGTACTCGGCTTAAAGTTGAGTACACACAGTTTAATCGACGCGAAAACGGTTTCTTTATCCTTAGAAAAACGTTCGTTTTTTCTTTTCTTTTCTCTCTCTCTCTCTCTCTCTCTCTCTCTCTTCTTCTTCTCTTTTCTTATTCTTTTTTTCTTTTTTTTCATTTTCCTTCCCGGAGGAAAGTCATTTACGTCTACACTGTTTACAGCCTATTTTTTTTTTGTCTCCTTCCTTTCCGTTTTTTTTTCTTTCTTTCTTTTTTTCTTTCTTTTTTTCTTTCTTTCGGCCATTTGTCTTACAAAGCCACTTCGTCCTTTAGTTTCTCGATCGTTAAAGTAAAGAAAATAGAAATATTTTGTTGCTAAGCGTAGTTTAGACAAGAGGGAAGAAAAAAAATGTTCTCTCATGAGTCGTCACAGTGGTGACAGAGTAAGAGGATAAAGACGTAGGAGAAGGAGAGAGAGGATAGTGGAAAGAGAGAGAGAGAGAGAGAGAGAGAGAGAGAAAGGAAAGAGAGGAGAAGAAGAAAACGTTCATTGTCATGAGGAGACGATGCGTGGAAACCGAGTCAGTAGTGGTGTGAGAGTAAATGGAGTTTACTGGGAGTGGACGGTATTCCCTCAGCCTCTTTTCGAGGGTCATCGTTTGTGCGAAACCGCTAAGTGGACTTTGCGGCACCGATGTGAACCATCGTTTAAATCGACCGATAAGAATAACCACGAAAACGGTGAAAACGGAGAAAGTGAGGTAATTTTGATTATCCTTTTATAAGAATGAACGACGAAGACACACGTGTATATATATATATATATATACATACACATATTATGAGTTCTCGATATACAAACACATATGTGTAAGTATGTACTTATTTAACGTTTAAGTTTACGGTCGAAAGGGAGAGGATTATTTTGCGATTCAATTATTCCGGTCTACGACTCAATTGTTTTAGATCTCGGTCACGAAGCGCTCGTGATCGGTCGTAGATTATCGATCGGCAAAGCTACCACCACCGCGAGCTAGCTCCAATATAAATTGTTTCAGATCGCATCGTACCCTTTGTATCTTATTTCTCCTTATCATCGACTTCGCACGTTCTCCTTCTATATCTATGTATGTATATGTATATGTTATACAGTACTTTTAATGATCACCGATGTAATCTCCTTAGATGCGCATACCGAGTACGAGATAATACAAGAAAGGTATTCCGTGATGCGCGATCTCGTTTTCAACGAGATATCCTTTCCGATATTTGTTACATCTAAGTAAACATTCCTCGTAACAAGATATTTTCCATTGGGTTTAAAAAGAAAAAGGGTTTTCTTCTTCGTTTTTTTATTTTTCTATTTTTTTTTTCTTTCTTTCTTTCTTTTTTTTTTTTTTTTTTTTTTTTTTTTTTTTTTCTTTTTCGTTTTCAAATAAACGCAAAAAGTAACATCGTCGACAATGTTGGCGTTAATTAAATAAAATGGCAAATATAAGGAAACGGAAGTTATTAATGTATATTTAATTTGATTTAGACGAGACTCATCCGTAGTGGATGAATTAGAACACGATTCATCCGTAATTGGAAACCGTACGGCGGTCACTCGGGGCATCTAATTCCGGGTCCCAACCCGCATACAGGTAAAATAATATTCGGGAACACGTGCTGCGAATACGAGACATCCTCCTCGCATCCTCCTGAAAATCTAGGAGCTTGGTATTAGATTCCTGACAGCCTAGACGTCGATAGGATTTCAAGAAAGTTAGAGTGCGGCATAAAAAAAAAAAAAAAAAAAAAAAAAAAAAAAAGAAAAAAAAAAAAAAAAAAAAAAAAACAAAGAAGGAAAAAAAAAAAAAACAAAAAAAAAAAAAAAGAAAAACTTTCTAGTTGTTATTACGATAGACTTTCCGTCTTCTCCGAGTATTCTTTCCGTAAGACCGATCGTGAGAGGCATTATGGCTGTACCATGAAATTTTCTTACGACGAAACTGAGATTTTGGAGCGTTTATAATTTTTATCGGTATAAAAAAGATCTTTATAATCTTTAATGGCAAAAGAAATTTTTATTAGCTGTTAAAAAAAAAAAAAAAAAGAAAAAAAAAAAAATCAATCTTTTCAATTACGAATGGAAAATAATTTATTTATCAATTTATTACGAATGTAATTAAATTTTACTTAACTATTTTATTCGTTACGTCGTAACGTTATAATAGTTAAAAAAAAAAAAAAAAAAAAACATATTTGATTTAAAATCATGTAAGAAGGAGCAACGGTGGATCGAGCAAAAGCGACTTTCGATGTTCTAATGATCGATAGTTGTCCGTAGAAACGAACCATCTCTCCCTTCGTATTTCTCTTCTCATTCATTCCTATCACCGCTCTTCATCCACGACGCACTTCTCGCCGGTAATCAACGACAATCCGAGCACTCCATCGCGGTTCTCACAAAGACACTGCCGGACCATTGTCCTTTGAAATGGATGGAGAAAGGAGAGCCTTCTTCGGCAAAGCCTCGAGTCCCACCCCCTCTTTGAAAAGCGAGGACGCTCGTCGTCTGGTGATGTGGTCGATGCGGTCCTCATTGCGGCTGCCTCGTCGTTGGCGGATACAACGCACGAAAATATCACGATTTAACAACTAATAAGAATTTCGAATCGATGAACTGTATATTTATTTCATAGGTATCATTAAAAATGTAATTAAATTTTCGAATTCGACGAGTGTAATCATTATGCTTTCGAAAACGTAACGATTACACTCGCTCGATATAGAAATGATAAATAATGCATATAACGTTTATATTTATTATACGCGTTATATTAATTGACAGATGAGAATTTTTCGTCGCATAATTTGTTTCTGTCCTGGTAATACGTTTCGACCCCTCGCTCTTCCAAGAAATTATGTTTCAATGTTAATTAAAATGCTTGTCCAATGAAAATTATCTTTTTGATCGAATCGTGTAAGCAATGAAAGAGAGTAAGAGAGAGAAAGAGAGAGAGAGAGAGAGAGAGAGGGAGAGAGAGGAATGGTATTAGCACTTAAACTGTTTTATCGAAGATACTGATCGAGATCCAAGGATACGGTATGAGTATGTAAATGAGAGGGTTGTTTGTTGGTATCAGAAACTCTCTCCGAGTACTCTCATCCAACTGATTCACGATCCCGCGATGGACCGCTTCCTTTAACTTCGAGAAGTCGAGTGGACACGATTCCTCGATCGCCCCCGGGTCGATTTTCGAAACACGTAACTGCCTTGGCAGTTTGCGCTTGCCCTCTCGAGATCAACGGCGTAGGATCGATTTCAGAGATTCGCCCTTCTCGTTTCAACGACGTGAGCGCGCATACAGATGAGAGTCTGTAAATGTAATTGCTAATGGAGTCTCGAGAATCGATCGATTCGTTTACGGCCTTCTTGTCTCGAAATCGATAAGCGATCGTTACGAATTTCGATGCAACAACTTTGACGATAGATCGAGAGAAAATCAAATTAACATTCTTAATCGATCGATAATTTTTCTTCGTAATATAGAAATTACGATTACGATCGTTTCTTATGAGATCCAATTTAGAAAAAGAAAGAGAGAAAAAGATACATATATATATATATATATATATATATATATATATATATCTTTTCTCTCTCTCTCTCTATATATATATACATATATAGATATACATAGAGAGAGAGAGAGAGGGAGAGAGGGAGAGAGGATCTTGAAGACAATTTAAATGGAGGACTTTATAAACGTGAAGAGGAGAAATGTACTCGTGTTGCTCCTATAACGAAATAACGACGACGATACGAGTATCCTGATAGACATACCTACTCGCGAAACTTCTCAAGCAAGATTCAAACTATAATGGTTCGCAAGGCACATTGGAAAGATATTCTCTCTCTCTCTCTCTCTCTCTCTCTCTCTCTTTCTCTCTCTTTCTTTTTCCTTGAGAAGGCTAGGCGATCAGATAGAATCTTTCGAAGTCATTCGGTGATCCTTCGATTCCTCGCGATCGAACGGAGTTTCTCGCCGGTATAAACTTGAAGTAAAAAGTTGGAAAGAGAGAAGTTTGTTAGATCGACGAAGGATAGACGATTCCAGTGGCTAGAGAATCGGTGAAGCAGCTACGGCATCAGCAACTACGGCAACTGCGGCAGCAACAGAAACAGCAACTGAAACAGCAACAGCAGCAACTGCAGGAGCAGCATTTGTCGTGACACGTTTGCTTGGATGTTGTGGCCCTTGGAGTGCCCGCCGGCTCCTCGCTTTCCAATGTTCGCTCGTTCACGATTCCGATAGGTCGAAGCGATTCGAGATTCGAGTGAGGATAACGTTGCTCGTTGTACGATCGTATCTGTCTGTCAGTCGGCTTGATTACGCCTTTGACGGTAGTACCGAACCTTAGTCCGGTCAATTAAAGTTTAACGTCTCCTCCAGTCTATGTCTCGTTCTCTCATCCTTCTATTTATCCTCTTCCTCTGTTCACTTAGAATAACATAGTTCGATGCTCGATGCCGAAAGGTATGTATAATATTGAGACATCGTACGAGTTTTATTATTTACTTTAATCTCGTCTCCCGTTTGCGCGTCGATTTCTTCATTTTTACTTTTTTTTCTTGTTTCTTTTACTCGTATTTTTATACTTTTTAATATACTCATAAGATACTTCTTACGATCCATATATCGTGAATACGTATTTGGATATCTTGAGAATCTAAGGAGACGATTTAAAAACAACATTTTAACGTATGAGAAAGAAAATAGAAGCTCGAGGCTAAATAATATTATAAAGTAAATCGTAAAGATGATTAACAGGGAATATTCTCGTACGAATTATAAAACGATTGTTTTTATGATTTTCTTTTTTTTCTTTTTTTTTTCCCTTTTCGAAACTATCATATATCTTTTTCCTGCCAAGAGAGAAAATAAATCCATGGTAACGTAAGGTACCAGTCTAAACTAGACTATTTTTGAGACTAACGAAAGTTCGTCGTTTGGGTACGGGTACACTCTCAGCGTGGGGCCCGTTCTTTTTCGTCGGTGACACTAGATGCCAGCTAGGGGAGGCCGTCGTCACTACCGCCACCGCCTCCGGCGCCTCCGCCGCTGCCGCCACCGCCGCCGCCGCAGACGACGACGACGATGACGACAAGCGTAAAAGAAGATCTGGACCAGGAGCGGGCCAACGAGACAAAGCGAAGCGTGACAAAAAGAAAGGACAACGTCCGATGAAATAAAGGGAAGGGCCGAATCCTCTTGGTGTTAGGTTACTCGCACAGGCCATGTCTTGACCCGTTGTTTTTGAAGAACACACATTTTGAATTCACTTCGTGACAACACCCGCTTCTTTTCTCGTCGATCTAATTTTACTTAAATAAAAAGAAAACGATGAAAAAAAAAACAAAAAAAAACCAAAAAAGGAAAAGAAAAGAAAACGTTTAAATAAAGTACCGAGAATGAAACGATCGATTGAAAAATTTCGAACGCACGTGAAAATGCGGAAATTGTTTACCGATTATGGAATGGAACGACCTCTGGTAGTGGTGGAACAAGGCTTGATTTTCCGAAACGGGCGACGCGCGATTTCACGGGCGTTAACTCGAATCGAGTCGAACCGTCGATGGGCGCTCGATCGCGACAAGATAAATGACCGTGTGTCCGGTCGACCAGCAAACCGGCACTATTCTCCCAATTATGTGGGGTCGATGGAGACCCTGGTGTCCACCTGTCGCCGGCAACGACATGATTGATGGACCACACGCGCGCTGTACGTGCCTTCTCGCGATTTCCTACCGATCCATCTTCTTTTACGGGGCCACCGATATCGTTTGGATACACACGAGAGAATGAAAAGTAGTACCTCTTTAGAAAAAATCCTTCCATTCTTTCCAAATATTTCCAATACTAACTCTTTCATCTTCACATATAATATAATAGTTTAACCAATCAATTTATTTTCAATATATCTTTTCAACCTGTAAATCAACAGACAGATCGTAGAATGATACCAGATGATTCTTAAATACATAAGATAGATATATTTACCAAACGTTCTCTTAAATGATTAAAATTGAATGTTTCACAGTCGAGTAAACACGTGCCGTTGCCGCGGTGACTTTCAGCAAGTATCTATTAAATCGGATTGGTAAGGCAGCGTCGTAATCGCATAAGATTCGATTTTTCTTGGCAAACCGGTGACCCAGTTAGGCGAGATGTTTAACATAATTGTGCATTGCCGTCGTATGAAATATCGTAGGACGTTTTTATTCGATCGTGCAAAAGATGCCTACCGATTCGAATTAACCAACGAACGATAGACTTTCAACGAATAATAATTTCAAATCGAAAAGCCATCTGTGTAGGGATTAATTCTGATCGATCGACTCCAGAAACCGGTCCGGTAACTTTTCAAAGCCTTTCATGTTCGGGAATCGCGAAAGAATTAGAAAAGTGAGATAGACCGAAGGAGAACGAAATTGTCTTTCGTTATTTCGCGATAATAACGATGGATGTTTGAGCATTCGTTAGATCAAGGTAGAGAGTAAAAGGGGGATGAACGAAAGGAAGGGGATGGTGGGGTAAGAGGGGGAGGGGGAGTTAAGCGTGCGTGCGACTCAGCTCGACTCGACATACCAGAGGCGATAATAATAACCATTGACACCTGGTTGTTAATTGAAACGTGCCTTCGGCGGCCGTGCACCTTCCCACTTTAATCACTGTGATTATGTATTTATAAACGCTACTTAGCATTCGTCGAAGAAGCTTAGAACTTCTTCCGTCGACTCTCTCGGTAGCGAGCAACATGCCGCCCATTATGTTTTTATTAAAGGAGAGAAAGGACGATGAGAAAAGAAAGTGGAAGCTTCGATCATTTATTATTATTATATTGATCGTTTCATTTCTTTGATTCGATTGAAATGTCGAAACGATGAAATATAGGTTTTCTACGGAAGAGAAAGAGATAGAGAGACCGAGAAAGAGAAAGAGAAAGAGAGAGACGGACAGACAGAGTTATCGAACGTTAACGGTTTAACTCTCGTAAAAGAGTCATGCGGCGAGTAATCAGCGGAAAAATCAACGAACGCACGGTGTTCTTCCTGATTGGAAAATCCGTATTTGCTGAACAAACATTATATCGACGACGATACCATTTTAATGGTAAAAATCGATGAACCAACTGAGTTAATTTGCTCGTTTGCTATATCTATCAATTGATCGACGTGAGCATGGTTACGACGAAATTAATTATAGTCTACTACGTTCGAATGACGAAAGAAAGACAGAGGAGAAACGTGTCGATCGTAAGGATAACGAGTGAGAGATATTTTTATGTAGAATAAAAAGTAACAATATCTTTTTCTTATTTTAATTTTAAATAATGTAGACGTAAGTCATTTAAAAGCAATGCATTCAGATGTACTACTTATCGACGATACTGTTTAATCAGTCATTTAGATTCACCGTAATTACAGTGCGCAGTCACGTATATATTCGTTTATATACGTTCGTAGTTATGTTAACACTCGGAAATCGTATTCTCGATGCATACAAACATTGCAACTGCATACAATAACACGATGCATGCTATAAGACAGAGAAACGAAGAAATATATATAGAAAAAAAAAAAAAAAAAAAAGAGAGAGAGAGAAAAGAAAAAAAGAAAAAGAAAATAAATAAAATGGAATAGAACTCTAGACCAGACATTATTATTGTTACACGTAGTATACATAGTATATAAATACGTACCATGCGCGCACACACACACACACACACACACACATACATACACACATATATATATATATATATATACGCATATATGTATCTCTACAAATATATAGAAGAGACTCGCACGTAAAGGAGAACGGAAGAGCGTTCGTAGATTTATGTTCGTCGCCGTTTTCATTTTTCACCGTCTCCTTCCTACCGGCGCGGCGACCTTTATTATTTCGCCGGCTGTATTGTACGTCGTTACCCCGTTACGTAGATGAGAAATCACCGTTGCTTGCTCGTCGGATGAGACCGTGAATACCGGCGGTGGCGTACAATCGAGATGTGCGCGCGCACACTTCTGTAGGAGAGGCGGCAAAAGCGAAACCGACAATGGACCACGAGATTTCGACTCGAATCGTATCAATCGCTGTCGAGACACAATCGTTCCTCTGCGACGTGTTACCTGACCCTCTCTCTATCTCTCTCTCTCTCTCTCTCTCTCTCTCTCTCTCTCTCTCTCTCTCTCTCTTCCTGTACTGTTTCGTCTATACGCCCAGGAATTCATCCCCCTATCGCGTTGTTGTTCGAGAACAGAACTACAATAGGGACCCATCGATACGCCATCGATAGCTCCAGGGGTACTTACCTCTAAATACTAGAACCTATAGATCCATTTCTACGCGTGCCTACCCTATTATAATATAAGTCGGGGATTAACCCTATAAATATATATATATATATATATATATATCTGATAGGTTTAAACGATTTGATAATTATTATTATTCTTACGAGTAAGAAAATTGAGAAATTTTCATTCGTTATATAAATGTAAGATTATTTTGAATATGGATGGAGTTATCGGTTAAAGGAAAAACAAAAAAAAAAAAAAATCAAAATATATATATAAATAAATAAATAAATAAAGAAAAAAAGAAAGAGAGAAAGAAAGGACAAAAAAAAAATAAGAAAAGAAAAGGAAGGAAAGAAATTATGGAGGACAATATACTCTCTTTCGTCTTTTACATAAAGGGTTCATTCATGAATATAAACGAGTATAAATCAATGTCGAACGGTGTTAGAGGTATCGCGCGGAAGGTCGATGGAGCGAAACGTAGCCGCCTCGAAGGTCTTTTCCCCTCTTCAAGGAAAAGCATGGTGAGCAGAGAGCGATTGAGCGCAACGGGGTCAGGGGGGCTCTTGCGTGTTTTGCGGAATGGAGAGGTGTATATTTTTCTCCGCGTACGAATACCAGTCATCGTCGAGGGTCGACCCTCCTCTTCGATACGCACTGACGTTTATTGCATTGATATTAATCGATCAGGAAGGGTCGTTGTACCGTGGCTTATATTCTTTTCTCTCTCTCTCTCTCTCTCTCTCTCTCTCTCTATCTCTATCTCTCTTTCTCTCTCTCTCTCTCTCTTTCTCATACGTCTACCTGTTTGTATCGTGTTCGAGACGAAAAAGGGGGATGTTTGTTGACCCGAAAACATCGATAGCCGTAATATAGATGTAATATCGAAAGTCGAATTGATCCATTTCGATTTCGAGAACTCAAAGTGTAAAGTATAACTATTGATTCTTGACAAATCACTTTCGTGACTCTTTACGTCTCTCGAATAATGTATTGCCATTGTTAAATCTTTGTTGAAATTACCAAGAATCAAAGTTACAACTTTTATCGTCTTTTATCGTTAAACGAACGATGGAAACAATGGGTGTTACGATTTATCGAGAGAAAAGAGAAAGCAGATCGAAGGTATTCAGAGTCAAGTTGGACGAGATTTAAAGCGGACTAGCGTAAAGAATAGTCAAGAGCCTTTTCAATGTTGATGGACTCTATTATACTATTGTGGAGCGACTTGAAAAGGCCGACGATGCGGTGCTTCTCTTGGTGAAGTCGATCAGATAGATATCCAGAGTTTCATTTCAACATTCGAAACCTCCGAGGAAGGATCGATCCGAAACAATCGTTTCTTCAAACATCTTAAGGCCGATTTGCGACCGTAATACCACCGGGGGACTTTGGCTATTTCGATGCTTCTTTTCCGATCATTGTACATAGGGTGTTCGAGGATCGACAATGACAGTTCTTATATTTAGTTAAATTTTAACGATGTATTATTCGATCACGTGGTTATATCGATAATAATTGATAATAATGTTAAAATCGAGAAAACATATCTTTTTTTTTGTTTTCTAATTTTTGTCTTTTCCTTTTTTTCTTTTCTTTTTTTTCTTTTTCATTTTCTTTTTTGTTTATATATTTTCTTTCTAGACTTTATAAAATCTTTGAGAATAACAATAAGATCTCGTCGAAGTAAAAGGAAATATTTTGATCACCGTGTACATCAGAACGATGTAGATACATTGAAACCAAGCGCAGTAGAGTAGTCAGAGATGGAACAGAAGTGAATGCTTTCAAGGATCTCTTTGGATCTTCTGTCTCTCGGAAAGGATGGGGAGTACCCCTTTCCTTTTTATCGTCCTTCAAGAAGAGCTTTTTCCCCCCTTTCTCTGTGAAGCCACCTGCTAGTCTTCCTAGTCCTTCGTTGATTTTGATGAGCCTGCGAGCCCTTTTCGTTTCATCGTATCGAATACCCTAATCCTCCCTATTAGAGTGACTTTGGTCAAATATCGGTCAGTTCTCGGGATCCAAGTACAATGCGCCGAATACAATGACGAGCTCTCGTTTATCCGTCGAGGTAGCTTTATTCGACCTCTTCTTTCTATCTAACACGATATGTCTACGACGGTGCAAACCACTATTTCTCTCAACAAAATCTACTTTCGTCATAGCCTTTCAGCGATTCGACAGGATTATTATTATATGATTTCCAGGTGGGATTCGTCAAGATATATAAACTACGTCTAATATGCGATTAAATACATATGTACGTATATATGTAAATATATGCATTTGAATAAGATAGAGATTCGAATATTCTTCACAGTTAAATTTTCTCGGATACCTTCGTCCGGACAGTAATATTCCTAACCTTGAACAAGCCGCAATTTTATTTAATAATAAGATTGTTCAGGAATTGCACGGTTTGTTGTGAAATTATGTCATTTGCAAATTGACGTATGCGTACGTAAGTATGTGCTATGTATCTACATACGTACGTACGTACGTATCTCGAACATACGCGGAATAAGAATTGCACGGCACATTTTCGTTATGCACGCATAAGGATTCCATCACGCGAGCTTTTCCACAAAGACGTACTTACGTACTTACGTGTACGAGCGTGCACATATCTGATCGGGTCGAAACTCTCGTATAATTGCAGCCCCTTTTTTCTTTTTTTTTTTTTTTTTTTTTTTTTTTTTTTTCTTTTTTTTTTTTTACCAACGGAGAAAGGTATTCTTATGTAAAGTCGCACCAATCATTTCTCTGCACTTTCACTCGTGCGCATCTCCTTCCCGTAAAATTCAACGAAATTATCTTTTAGCGCTTGTATAAATGAAATTTTATCTTTTCCTTCCGTTACTTCCTTCCTTTATAATATTTCCGTTCTAAGAAGATATTAAATACGTTGGTAATATCATCGGCCAAACTTGTGCCTCATATTGTGATCAACGAAGTTTTGTTTAAGGAAAATAAGTAAGTTTTAATAGTCAGATTTATTTTTTTTTCCTTAAGAGTATTAGGGATCAGGATCGTACGAGATGCCGGTTCTTTAACCAGTTTTGCGAGTTTTCGTGACATTAATCGGTTACCGGTTTTGTATTATATGCCGCCCCTATCTTCAGACTTCCGTACACGATAATAATGATTAGTGGAATGAGAAAAAGAATATTGAAGATAAATAAAGGAAAAAAGGAATAGATAAAAATCAAATAGTTTCTTTCTATTCGTTGGAAGTACACGTACAAATGTATACATACGTATACGTACGCATACAGACACATACGTTCCATATTGACACATAGACATTCGAATTCAATGTTATTTTGGTCGGTTCGTTAAATCGCTTTTCCAATTAGCACCGGCTCGACTAAAAGTCTGAATTTTCGAAGGCGATCGTTAATCATTTAAAGCTCCCCCGGCAGTACGTTCACCGATTTAGTAATTCAAACGCGGTTCATTTCGTGCAGCGAGCTCAATTAAAATTCTTCTCTCTTTTACTTCCATACGATGAGAGAATACCGGGATTCATGGAACTTGAAGAAACAAATCGAATCGACCACCATCGTTTAATTAAGAAACTTCACGATCGGGAAAGATCAAAGATTGGTAACTGTGATTTTAACTACTCCCTCGATATTTTCTCTCTCTCTCTCTCTCTCTCTCTCTCTTGCACTTTTTCGAAACTATCGATGAAAAGTCGGGATAATTCCTAACGAAAAATCAATGAACCTTATGATTTCATTGAATTTGTTGTATGGTCATATATGTTGATATAATAGATTTTATCGTACCAGGGAGAAAGTTTAGTTTACATAAAGGAGAAAGAAGAAAGAGAGATCCGGAAGAAAATCGGTAAAGTTTAGATGATGGCTCGCGAATCGAATCGAGTAGAGAAGTCGGAGGCCGCGAGGCTCTTGGTCTTGGTTCATCGTCAATCCGGTATCTCGACGTAGGCACGTTCAACGGTCCAGCTTTCGTTTGGGCGTGGGACTTGTTCGTGGTTCGTGGTCGGGTCGTTAATTATGGAACGCCACGGGTTACGTTTCAATGGATGATTGATGAACGCGCGGCGATCCTCATCTAACCTCGACTCTCAAGAGAAAGGGAACTCGAGGGTGAGAGAGGGCGAGCCAAGAGGAGCTCCTCCGGTCGAGGAGGTTCCAGCCACTCTGAAAACAGGTTTCTGATTGTTCGGAGAACTCGGTGTATCCTTGTCTTTCTCGCTCCCGGACGCACGACCAAGTCGATCCAGTGCGATCCTCCGCTATCATTCCGCATCCTCCTCCTTGATCCTGCGGCTCCGTTCAATTTCCAAATTGATCCTTCGAACGCGGAATTCAATTCTTACGGGATACACACTCTCCGTTCATTTTCTTCGTCCTTTTTTTTTTTTTTTTTTTTTTTTTTTTTTTTTTTTTTTTTATAAATTTTGCTATTACAGAATGTCTTTCACATTATGGAAGCACGTTTAAATTAATCATTATAATTAAGTATATGCGGATGCATGTCTTCTTTCTCTCTCATATGACCCGTGTCACACGTTACAAAAGATATGAGAATGCATAAGTTTCCTTTATGAAAAGGGTAAGAATTAAGATGACGTTGGGAAGGATTAACAATCTAGATTGTAATTTAGTCGGGGAAAAAGAGGTACTATCGTGAAAGATATTGGCATCCGAAGTGTGAAGGATCGTGTCGATAATCGTAATGACAACAACGACGACGACGACGACGACGACGATTATGATGATGATAATGATGATGATGATGATGATGATGATGATGATGATGATGATGATGATGATGATGATGATGATGATGATGATGATGATAATGATGATAACTACAATGACGATAACGATCGAAATGGTCGCGGTTTTGCTCGAGACGATGGTAATGACGAAGATGGTGATCTCGGTCAAGTATCGGTCCACTTTATCGCTTCATTCTCGCGGAACAGATTCTCATAAGCTTTTACAGGAATCGATTAAAAGTCAATTACCATCGTAAAGGTTTTGCAAAATCGATTTCACTTGAGGTATCTGCAAGTTCAACACTTCATAATTCTTTATCGAATCAAAATCGATCGATCGTTCGATCCGACCTGTACGGTCTTTCGATTTGAAACGACGAAAGCGAACAATCTTATCGGATATAAAATTGATATATTACACTTTAATGTTCGATTTTATTAGACGGTTAGCCAAGAAAGTTTCTCGATCGTAAACGCCTTGAATGGTGATACAAAGATAATCGAATTTCTTTCATTCATCGTCGAAATATCGCAATTCTATGCTCGGTTAACAACCTTCTTATTTCTTTTCTTTTCTTTTTTTTTTTTTTCTTTTTCTTACTTTCTTTCTTTCTTTTTTTTTTTATTTTTTTATGATCCAAGAAAGAAAGATTCGCGATAAATACGAAGAGACACGTAATCCTGTCGATGTTCGTAATACGATTTTAGGATATGTCGAGAGAAAAGACTCGATACAGTCAAGGCAGATGGACACAAAGGCGCGAGCGAACGGAAAAATGTCGGCGTACGTGCCAGCACGTTCGACTCGATCACCGAGGCGAGATAACGCCCTCGGCTCTTCTTGCGCATCCGCGAGATCACGCAAAACTTGCACGTATCCTGTCTTACGTGCCTCCGTCCGATCGCCTCCGAGAAAAAGGCACCAAATGGAACACGAACGACGTTTGCCAGGTTCTCTGTGTTCAGGCTCTGACTCTACTACCACTTCTGCCTTGGCATCACTCGCCGAACAATCTTGTTAATTGCCCGGTACCGAGGGTGTTGACTTCGGTAAAAAATTTTTTTTTAAACGTCACAACGTATATAAATCTATGAGATCGAAAAGAATTTTTCTCCATTTCTTTTTTTTTATTTTTTTTTATTTATATCGACGAAACAAGTTATAACATATTATTATATAATATAATACGTGCGATATAAAAAAATAGTTCATAATTTACTTAATAAACCAGTAGAAAGTTCATAAAATTTATTTTTTTAAATCTTTATATTGAAGATTTAATGAGGTTAGGTTTATAATTGAACGATTCTTTGATTTCAATTTCCTGTTGATTCTTTATCATTGAAAGTTTATATTTGTGCGAAGCGTCTAACGACGAGTACGAAATTCGATCGTAAAATGGCCAAAAGAAAAAAAGATCAGAATCGGTTTGCGGTCGAGAAATCTTTCGAACTGGAATTCGATCTCGCGGTTACAAACAAGATTTTGAGGAAAGTTCGAGGAAGAGAAGATTCGCAACCGCTTTTCGGTCGCGCGTGCGCTCACCCGAGTTCGAGGTGGATTGTAAATATTGGCGAGGAACTCGAGTAAGAAGTTTTGAGTCCGATGCTCTCTCTTTCTCTCTCCCCCCTTCTCTCTCTCTCTCTCTCTCTCTCTCTCTCTCTTTCTCTCTCTCTCTCCCTCCAATCCGGATCATTTTTGCTGGGCCGGCTTTTCGAGATCTCTTTTCGACTGACCGTCGTCGTTCGGTTCGTCGGCCCGAGTCGAGTTGATCGGGCACGTGCACCTCGTCTCAGGCATCCCTTTTCTTTTCTAAAGGTTTCTCGAACTCTCACGAAGAGAAAGAAAAAGAAAGAAAGAAAGAAAGAGAGAGAGAGAGAGAGAGAGAGAGAGAGAGAGAGAGAGCAGAGTTTTTTACTCGGAGCATAACTTCGTATGAACGAAGAGATACATGTATTATAAATTATTATAATTAAGAATCAAGTAGACAATAATATACAGTATATTTGTCTTACATTAAAATAAGATAAAGTAACGTTCAAGTTATAATGAAAGATGTGTATTAATAAATAACAAAGAGAGAGAGAGAGAGAGAGAGAGATTCAGACTCTTAGCTAAACATTTTGTTGCACTAAGAGGTGTAAGGAAAACAGTTGGTTAGTTGCGTCTGGTTGCACGAGATCAGACGATTCGACTCGGGCACCAGTCTTGTTTCGGTAACGAAGCGTGATTATTTATGCAAAAGTGGTACGTCGTGGTGCGTCTGGACACGGCGAGCTGCCAAGAGAAGAACAGATAATAGGAAGGAAACGAGGAGACTTTCGTTCCGTTGCTTCTCGACATTGTCGAAGGTCGTCTTTTATTTTGCAAGCTTTGAGAAGGAAAAGCAGATCCTACAAATGGCAGAAACGTGGGCCGTTCTCTCTCTCTCTCTCTCTCTTTCTCTCTCTCTCCCCTCCCCTCTCTTTCTCTCTCGTTTCTCTCCTCTCGCCGCGTTTCACGTGCAACCGATTACTCAACGTCGCCGACGTAATTAGCATAATAATATCTGTAACTCGCGGTTGCAACGGTAACTAATTACCATCGTATTAATCAAGGCATTCGACGCTGGAGCTTGGCCAATCCCCGCTAGCCGCGATGTCAATCCAATTTATATGCAAGGTATTAGAACGTCGAGCGGCCATAGGACGTGTCGCCCATTAGAAATCTCAACGGACCATCTAATAAACGTATTCAAATACTTCCTAAATATAAAGTGTACGACGTTAATCGGTTACCTGAATCGAAGAATTCGAAACTCAGTATCGAGAATACTCGATGGAGATCGACCGAGACCATCGTAATTTTCATTGATCCGTTCGTTAATACCAGCCAAACCATAATTTGTATCTTAATGACGAAACGAGGGTGTAACTCACCCGCAGTGTAACTTTTTTTTTTTTGTATCTCCTTTTCAACTAAGTATATTACGTTTCCAGGATGTTACTTTATTTAAACTTACATAGAACGTGTTCAATGAGAACGCATACATTGTCCATACATACGTTTAATCGGACGATTGTTCCAACAGTGCGTAAACCGAGCGGTACATTAATTTTCTGATCTTAATGTGGCGCAGTTAGGCGCTCAGAAATATAGTCGTTCATGGATACAAATATTACTCGAGTTCTTGAGTTCTTGAACCGATTTCACTAAGGAAGGAAATTTCAAATCGAATGCCACATTGGAATGAACGTTCTCTCTTTCTCTCTCTCTTTCTCTCTCTCTCTCTCTCTTTCTAACTGAGCGAGTTATAAGAGACGAGCTCGTCTTTTAAGTCGTCGGCTGATTGGACGAGTTGCAGACAGGAAATATGAATTTGCATCGGTCAGTTTTGACGTCGTCTTTTCACGTGTGCGTCCCAACGAAGTCGATGCGCCTTTGATTCGGTTGATTGGACGAGTTCGAGTCATCGATCTTCGTACTTCCCTTTTATCGTCCTGCCACTCAACGAGCGACCTACCCGTTGCCCCCTCCTTGCATTCTTCTTAGCCCGGACAAGTAGTTTGCAATTAGCTTTACAAGCTGCAGCACCAACGGCAGCAAACCATTCCAGCGAACGATAATAAGATAATAAACAGCCGATCGTGCGGATCGTCATCCTTCGATGGCTGCCTTCTCTCTCCTCCCAATGAGTTACACTGCCTTCTTCCTGTCAGTGCAAGAGCAAGAAAAAAAAGAGAGAGAGAGAGAGAGAGAGAGAGAGAGAGAGAGAGATAGAGAGGAGACGTAAACGATCCGACAAATCAATTTTTTTGCCATGCCGTGACCCTGAAAACGCATAGCGACAACGAACGTTTCGCAAGTCGCTCAGCGTTGATCGAGAGCAGAAGGCATCGTGCGAGCCTCCTCTTCCTTCTCATCCTCCTCCTCCTCCTCCTTCTCCTCTTCCTCCTCTTCATCCTTCTCTCTTGCTCTTCTGCGTTCCACGTCGCGTCGATGATAAACTTGAAGCGTTGCCGTGCCATTTAAGCTGCTCTTTATATGGATCGCATGCTGCGCCCTTCTTTTCTTTTCTATTTCTTTTTTTCTTTCTTTTTTTATTTTTCTTTTTTTTTTTTGTTTCCTCGGACGAACGATTAAAACCGTTTCTCTCGCGAGACTTCGCTTATGGATTTAGCGAAAACTTTCTGGGGGAATTGTGTGCCTGCGAAAATATTATAACTCAGTGTCTTTTAGAAAGTAAAGACGATAATACGATCGTTATCGTGAAAAACGGTGATGTCTTTTGGAAAAGCCGCTTATAAAGCGAGAAAGAGAGAGAGAGAGAGAGAGAGAGAGAGAGAGAGAGAGAGAGAAAGAAAGAAAGAAAAAATAGAAGGATCTACGAGGTCGATTCGAGGAAGTACTTCATAAGCGCTTCTCGTTAAACTGGCCCCGTATTCGCTTCCTATGTCTTCGTCTTCATCTCGCGGCCAGACATTTCGTTTTCGTCTTCGTGCCACTCTTCATCTTCCTGAGGCACGCTAAACCAGTTCAGTCGTGGAACGTAAATATCCGTTCGTTATACCAGCTGGCAGTTAGCCCCTTCATCTTTTACTCTCCGTCATCTTCGTCTTCGTGGAAGCGTATGCCACGAATTCATAGAACATCGCAAAGCTCCCAGGGGCCATTATCGAATGACTACGACGGATATGTGAAAAGCTCAACCACCACCCGCACATACATTTTACACGTAAGTTAGCGCACCTCTCTAACCTGCTTATTTCAAATTACAAAAACCCGAGAAATAATTCTTTCGTTCGAACTCTTCGTATAAGAGCCTAGCGATTACTATTATACATTATACTACGTATGTTAAACCGTTCGATAGGTGCGCATAAGGCATCGTCTTAATTATTCATTACCTTCGTGCCTTCTTTGCCATCTATTACGGCACAAAGGTACGGAGAACAAATGGTTACGCCCACGATCGGGCGTGAGTATTAGGTAACGATTCTATGCGCTTGGAAAGGTGATTCCTGTCACTCGTGTTGCTCGAGGCCACTCTCGAGGCTCGCTTGCATTTTCAAACGATAAATCAAGATCTCTCGATTTTCTATCTCTATTTCTTTCTTTCGAGAACGACTTCGTTCGAGAAATAAGAAGAGAGATAGAGAGAGAGAGAGAGAGAGAGAGAGAGAGAGAGAGAGAAGAAAATAGAAATAAAAAAATAAATTAAAAAAAAAAAAAAAACAAACAAGATTAAAAAAAAAGAAAGGAAGAAAGAAAGAACGACGAGCCTTTTTCTATGAATTTAGAAAACGAAACAAATCCCTTGTATTTTCGTAATCCTTATTGATTATTATTTACACGGAATGTTTGCCCAATGAAATGGACAAGGAAAGGTGTTTTATTTCATAAATTGATTGAAATTCGTGTATTCATAAATCTTGATTACGATGTTATCGAAACGTTGAAAAAGAGGAAAGAGAATATAAAAAGGATCTTCGATCTTAAGATCGACGAAGAATTTCCTGTTTCTTAGTTCCAAGGTCTAGGAATAGGAATTCGTCGTTTCTTCGAGTCTTTCGAAACTTTCGAATCGTCGTCCCACGCTCGAATATTCTACTCTTTTTTGATATCGTTCCATCTCCCTTTCTCTCTCTCTCTCTCTCTCCGTTTTTTCTTTCTTTCTGTTAAGCGAAAAGAGATTAGAGTTTACGTCACAAAAGGCGTGAGCCGAATCGAAATCCTGGTATAAAGTTTTCGAAAGCTTTTGGCACGACTTAAGCATGAACTCGAAATGATTTTCGACCATTTCGTCGCGGCTTAATGCTAGAAATTAGTCACAGTTTAATGAAGAGAATAAGAGACGAGATCTCTCTCTCTCTCTCTCTCTCTCTCTCTCACCCTCCTCTACTTTTATACGGTTTTACCACACAACGGATGGACTAAGCAATAATCACTTCCCATTAAATATCGAAATTATTCACACGGTTAATATACATCGTCCCATTGGAATTACCTCTATTTCTAGATATTCTGTTGCTCGAAAGAAGCAATAAGCGTCTTTGATGAAACGACGTTGAGGCTTTAACGTCCCTTGACGATCTCCGATGTGCTTTTCTCCATGATCGTAAATTTTGTGTAATAGTCATTAACGCGACTACGTCAAGCGGAACTATGTTTCTCGGAAAACTCGAAACGATAGGGTTGTAAACAGTTCTCTCCTGACCGATCTCTTAACGTCCAGTGTGAGCGCATTCGCCTCGTTACTTCACGGTTTAACAAACTCTCGACAATTTGCCGATTATTTATAGTCAGAGAACGTGGCCAGGTTCTCACTGGCGAGAAATTTCTTCGTGATTCTTTCCTTACCTTGTAGAATATATTATCATGAAGTCTCGTTAAGGAGTATTCTAAAAGATCGTAATCGTTTTAAGCTAGGAAATGAATGTTTAGAATCGTCGAAGACAACGAATTACTCGTTATTTTGAAGAGACTGATTTATATTCCTTTCGATCGTTTTACGAGCATCCAGGTCTAGTCGTATCCAGCTTACTAAATCTCAATGTCGAATCAAAGAAGAAGAAGAAGAAGAGGAAGAAGAAGAAGAAATAGAAATAGAAATAGAAATAGAAATAGAAATAGAAATAGAAATAGAAATAGAAATAGAAATACAAATAGAAGTACAAGTATAAGTAGAAGTATAAGTAGAAGTAGAATGATCGATACAAATACGACTGAGTAAGATATATTTTCTTACAATTAACTAGAGAGGATTACAGAATAGTATAGAACCCGTGAAGTATAAGGTTAGGAACGAAGAAGAAGGTATTGCGGTCGAAACCTTTCTTCTTCTCGGCATTCTTTGAGTTGTGTCCTTTGACCCGAACACTACGGCGGCACCTACGAACACCACGGAAGAAGAAGAAGAAGGAGAAGAAGAAGGAGAAGAAGAAGAAGAAGAAGAAGAAGAAGAAGAAGAAGAAGACGGGGAGTCTTTTGGTATAAATAGCTGGACCGAAAATATCACGAGAGTACACCACCTCCGAGTGCGAGAACGTTTGATGCGGAGAACGAAGCGCCGGAGAAATGGGCGAGGTAGAGTGAAGGCAGACTAAGACGAGAAAGAGAGATAGAGAGAAATAGAAAGAGAGAGAGAGAGAGAGAGAAAAGGAGAGGGAAAGAGAGTGGTATAGGGGACGACGCTCCTCAAAAGAAAAGAGAGATAGGGTAGAAGAGACAATGCACGGCGCAGGCAATTATATGCGACGAATGCGTGTCGTTGTGACATTGCGACGACGAAGAAGAAGACGAAAGCGCGTGGGGCTTCTTCGATGTCTCAGAGGAAGGTCGGCACGGCCGACGAGACGAGAAAAGGTTTGCCTCGTGGACCGAGGGAAAGAGATGGAACGTTAAAAAGAAGGACAAAGACGGTCCTCTCTTGGCGCCAGTATTATCTCGCTCCAGACAAAATTCTGACGGCACTTTGGAGAGAGCAATTTTTAGTGGGCGGTGCTGGAGTGCCTACTACTCGACCGGGACACTCCTCCACTTTTCTCTAACGACGCTAGACGTACTAGTGCTTTCTTCCTAGATTTTTACCGGACCTTATCTCTGTATCACGGCAATTATTCCATTGGTGTAACTATGCATCATCCATAAAGTTACTACACTTGCTCTTTTATTACTTTTATTACTTTTTTACAAAGTATTTATTTAATTCTAACTCGTATGGTCTGTCTTTTTTTTCTTTTTTGTTTTTTTGCTTTTTTCTTTTTTTTTTTTTTTTTTTTTTTTTTCTTTCTTTTTTCTTTCTTTTTTTTTCTTTTTTCTTTTTTTTTCTTTTTTTTTTTTTTCTTTTTTAATAGCAAGGAATTACGGAAATGATAGTTCGTTAAAATGTTTCTCACACGTGTTTATGTCAATTGATTAAGAATATATTTTGGAAAGAGCAAGCGGCAATGATCCTTTCGTTTCTACGATCCCGTGCGAAATCGATAAACGAGTCTTCGCGACTTTCTACCGACTCTAGACTCTCTCATAGAATATCGTGCTATGGCTCCTAGAACCACCAGATAGACCGATTACGAGATACATACTTTCCAGACGATCGGTCATCTTCGCACGTTACAGATGCGGCTTAATGGTGGCACATGTATGGAGAAATCACGAACGTAAGCCTTGATGTGGTGCACGTCCTTTATGAAAGCGAATCACGCGATGCTTCGGGCTAAGAACGAATATCAAAAATTATCCTTGCTCTCGCGGAGAGCAACGGACGCGGTATTATAGCTTTTGTAACTGGTAAAAAATCTTTCGCCGCTGGTAAAGCATCGTGGCGTATAATAATATGCACTTTTCTATGTAGCACCTTGCGACATTCAACGAAGCATAACCTTTAACGTTGATATTTTATTCTCAATCATAATTTGCCTATGTCGAATAATCAATTAAGAAGATCCTAACGGAATGCTTCGTTAAGAAAATTTTATGAGTGGGGGAAGAAGGGAAGGATAAAGGGTGGTGGAGTATGATGGAGAAGAAACGATAATCTCGGTATCGTTCCCTCATTATAATGTGCAAAATTGCGAGACTAATTTTCTGTACTCTCCCAGAGAAAATGATTCGCTTTAATGAGAAAGTAAGAGAAGAAGAACTTTCATTGGATGTCGAAAATCTTGGAGAACCGTTGGAAAGTATCGTCGATCGCTAAGGAACATTGCCGGTGTATCGTTGCTCTCTAAGAGAGATTCTAAAAGAGGATGCTAAAAGTAGTAGTAGTAGTAATAGTATTAGTAGTAGTATTAGTAGTAGTATTAGTACTAGTAGTAGTAGTAGTAGTAGTAGTAGTAGTAGTAGTAGTAGAAGGCATCGTCCTTATACCCTCGTTACTTCGAAAGGCGAAATTAGCTTGGCTCCAATTAGCGCTCGCGATACCAGAGATGGTGGTGCCCATGGTAGATGCTGAGCTGCACCACGTTCTTCCTCCTCACTAGTGGCGAGCGACGCCACACGATGGGATGCTTATTATCTTGGCCAGGGCGCGATGTTTGGTCTGAGTCGATTAACAAAACTCTCGAGGCTGTCACCACCGGCTTCCTGTACCGACTTCGAAGAGAACGTACGCGATAGGTATAACACGTGTCGTCTCTTTGCGATGATCTCAACTTACACGTGTTTTCAATTTGTCGTTACCAAAACTTTGACGTCGTCGATGTCGCTTTTATATTTTTCTTCTTCTTCTTCTTCTTCTTCTTCTTCTTCTTCTTCTTCTTCTTATTCTTTCGAATATTTCTTCGTATGAGATCTTCGTATGTCTTCTTTCGAATTCTCCTAATTTCGATGATAAATCGATCATATTTTTATTCATTATACGAGTCTATTCTCATTACTCAATTGATTAGGACTAGAAATATCTTAGTTACTTTTTATTCTAAACCAATCTAATATTCAATTTACTTAGCGAGATATTCATAGAAGCTCATGATAAAGGAATCGGTCGCAGCAGGGCTTTCGTGGAAGACGGTTTATTCAGGTCGAAGGAAAAAAGACCGAGAGAGAGAGAGAGAGAAAGAGAGAGAGAGAGAGAGAGAGAGAGAGAAGAATTCTTAGCTAGAAGAGGGACAGCTATAGGGTGAGCCAAACAAATGCGTGCACTTAATTCACATTAGACACGCTGCTCGGACGTCTCTCGGAGTAGAGAGAAAGAGAAAAAGAGAGAAAGAGAGAAAAAGAAAAAGAAACAGAGAAAGAGAGAGAGAGAGAGAGAGAGAAAGAAAGAGAGAGTTGACCGCAGGGGACGCCTTCAGCTTCGTGCATTCTTTTCTTCGTGGGGTTTCTCGGGCCGACTCGCTTATTAATTTCTTAATTAATAACACCCATGACTCTTCCGCCTCGACATCGAACCGTCGTCTTCTTCCTTCTCCCGTTCTCTGAAGCACGTGACTCTTACCTCGGAGAATCATTTTTTCGATCTTATTCACTTCGAATAATAACCGAGATGTTACGACACTCGCATGTTCCATCGTGATATTTACTTAACATTCATTTTTATTCTCAATTTATATGATTATTTTAATTAAAAAAATTCGAAAAAAGTCACAGCATATATTTCGTTTCGTGTATTTACGAAATATTTTTCTCGAAAAAAAGAAATTCACTATACTAAACGTATATATACATAAATAACGTAAATACATACATGCATACATATATGCATATATACATACATATATATATATATATATATATATATATATATATATATATATATATCAAAAAGAAGGCGATACCGTATCAAAGGATCGTTGCTTTTTTCAGTTGAAAGGTGCAAGGAACGATCCGAGCTTTGCGATAAACCGCGAGACGAGACGCTCTTTCCAAGGTCGTATCGCGGCACTTTTGCGCGATTTATCTCGTCGGCCATAAAAGAGAAAGTGGTCGTACGCCGTGGATAGATGCACGGATGATGTTGGTTAAAAAGAGTCCGAGATGCGATGCGAGCGAGAGAGATGGTCGCTGATGTGTGTACGGGCCGTTGCCACGACTCGTCTCATTGTGCACTAAATTACGGCCAATTTACGGGAATTTTTGTGCCTCCGCCGTAAACGAGGGCAAATCAGGCGGGCTGCTCGGGCTGTTGACCTCGTCCCAATAGCGACCCTCTTTCTCTTTCTTTCCTTCTTTTCTTCTTTCTTTCTTTCTTTCTTTCTTTCTTTCTTTTCTGTTTTCTTTTTCTTTCTCCCTCTCTCTTTCTCTCTCTCTCTCTCTCCCTCTTTCTCTCTATATATCTCTCTCTTTCTATCTCTATCTCTATCTCTCTCGTTCGTCCATTCTCGCTTGGCAGTCGACCAGCTTTCAACGGAGAACGAATTGCCACGCAAAAATTCGGATCACGTGGCCGATTGAAAACGTACAAACGATTCTTTGTCCGCAAACGTACCGATGCATTGACGCCTACGCCATCGTCCACCGCCTCCATTCAATGCGGACGTTTGCCGAACTTATGTGAGAATAATGAGAGAACTAGCTGTACTCCGCCATTTGTGGGGTTGACGATTCAAGTATTTTTTTTTTCTTTTTCTTTTTCTTTTTCCTTTTCCTTTTCTTTCTCTTTTTCTTTTTTTCTTTCCTCTTTTTCATTCCTTTCTTCATAATTCGAATTTATTTCTTTTTCCTCTCACTCTTTATATATGTATATATATATGTATATATAATTTTGTCGATTATTCGAGAATTCGAAGAAGAGAGTTGATGTCTCACAAAAAAAAAAAGAAAGATAAAAAGAAAAAGAAAAAGAAAAAAAAAGATCCGATCTTTGCGAGGAAGATAATCGCGGTTGACGTCCTGCAACGGGAATCATTAACCTAATAACTGTGTTTGCCGAGTATACTCATTAAGAGATGGCAATTTTTTGCCACCGTCCTATGACGAGTACAATCGTCATGGACGCGAGTAAAGGAATTACTTTCAATCTATTTGAATTGAAGTAAAAATTAAAATTGAAAAAGTAAAAAATAATTATCCCGTAAATTTCAGACGTTTGAAATTATTTTACGGCAATGACGAAGTTAAAGAGAAAGAGGGGAAAAAAAGGTGGAAGAAAAGAAAGTAAAAAGAAAAAAGAAATCCATTAAATAGTTAGGAGTAATCAGTGTGTCCAATAAAAGGGTTTTTTTTTTTTTTTTTTTTTTTTTTTTTTTTTATTGGATCCAAATCTCTACTAATATTTTTAAACTGACGGGTCTGAGGTTGCTTCGTATACTTAATAATTACATATGTTCGCGTTAGATCCTGATCTGAATCCGATTTAATAAAGAAAGTAACCTCTATGTAGAAATGACTATCAATATAATATAAAACTGTAAAGATATGATCTGAAAAGAGATAAGAACTTTCTAATTCTAACGTATACTTATTGATGATTGAAACAAAATTCTAAATAAAAGCTTCCCCTTTTCAAATAGCTTTCGATTCCTCTTTAAAGCCCTATGGCCATTCAATTCACATTTAGAAATGTCCAGACATCATTTCCTCTCCTGTCATATATATATATATATATATATATATATATTCATCAAACACAGCTAACTATTTCAGTTTTATATATCATTGATATTTCAAAAGTAAAAGAAAAAAAGAAAAAATAAAAGAAAAAAATAATCAACTATCATTTCGTTATAATTTAACTCAATTATTAACATAGCAACTGGATACATATATATATATATATATATATATATATATATATTGTATTACTCATATGATTAGCATATTCGTTATATCTTAATTTTTGTTACATAACGTAGATAGACATTTTTAAAATAGATCTGGACATTTAACAGGTTAAATTTGACAGAACGAGCGAAATGGTTCGCGCTCGAGCGCACGAAATAGTCCGTTCATAATAAGCCGGCTCGTAATTTCCCCTCAATTAGCGCCCAGCGACGAGTTACGAGTTAGGACTTGGCACCTCTCTCTCTCTCTCTCTCTCTCTCTCTCTCTCTGTCCCTCTCTCTCTCTATCTCCTTTTCTTTTTTACGAAAAAAAAAAAAAATAAATAACAAAAGAAAACAGAAAACGATCAAAGAGACGATCTTTTACAAAAGCTTCCGAATTATATCCTGATAATTAAAAGAGAAAAAGAAAAAAGAAAAGGAAAAAAAAAAGAAAAAGGAAAAAGAAGAAATTAAAATAAAAGTCTCCGTCTAGCCTAGAAACGAGTTTTCTATTCTTCACGGTCCACGAAACGACTGTGACTGTTGGCGTTAGTCCAGACATGATCGGCTTGGAGGAATGCGACCGAACGCAGGAAAGATAGGAAAGTGGGAAAAGAAAGTCTAAGAGTAAGGACGGAAGAAAATCGGTCCAAAAATTTCGGACATTCTTAAACAGGTGTTAACTTGTCGTCGTCATCATCATCGTCGTCGTCGTCGTCATCGTCGTCTTCGTCGTCTTCGTCGTCGTCGTCGGCTTCGTCTTCGTCGTTGTCGCCGCCGTCGTAGTCGTCGTAGTCGTCGTCAACGTTGGGCGTTACTCTTCGAAGATGGAATTTTAATCGTAACGTCGTGCTCGTCAACGTAAACATATTCAAGAGGAAAGAGAGAGAGAGAGAGAGAGAGAGAGAGAGAGAGAGAGAGGGGAAGAGGAAACCCACAAGACGTCGTCTTGTCCGTCGACATTTTCGTCGTCAAACGAAAGAGTAACGAAACGCTTCGTCGATCATGCGTTTCGAGACGAGCAGAGGACGTTTCGGTTTAGGGTTTAAGTACATACAATCTATAGCAATCGGTTAGTTTCTCAGCTTCTTTGTACCGTCTATTCGAAGTCGTCTGCCAGCTGTTGTTCCCTTTTCTTCTTCTTCTTCTTCTTCTTCTTCTTCCTCCTCTTCATCCTCCTCTTCCTCTCTTTATTCCCCAACCTAGACCATTCCCAAAGCGTCTAAAACCCTTTCTCCCTCTCTTCCCCCCTTTCCCCTCCTCCTCCTCCTCTCTCTGTCTCTCTCTCTCTTTCTCTCTCTCTGTTCTTCTTGTTCTTTTTGGATATGTCACATATTCAACGTTAATTCTCTGAAACGACCGATTTCTTCTCATCTTATTTCCCATTTCCCTCTTGGTTGTCTTCTCGCGTAGCTTTCTCAACGACATATAATCCTATCCGTGCAATTTCATCGTTCATTATCATTTTGGAGACAAAGTAAAATGCCAAGCAGTGAGGGAGGAGGACAGATGTTATTTCTCTAAAGAAGAGAGTTTCTTAATTTTTACGTGTATTCAAACGCCTACACCGCCATCATCGAGGCAACCTCCTCCTCCTCCTCCTCCTCCTCCTCCTCCTTTTCTTTCTCCATTTACTCCTTCGTCTTTTTCGTCTTCTTCTTCTTCTTTTTCTTCTTCCTCCTCCTCCTCCTCCTCCTCCTTCTCTTCTTTTTCGAACATCTTCGTATCTCTCGCGGCAGTAAAACCGGCGGCACTAAAGTACAGCGTGCTAACGTCAGGTTTACGTTATACCGGCCTTTCTACACGTGAAATGAGAGACCCAGGAAGAGAGGCTCTGACGACCTCGTAACTCTATCAAGAGTGGCGACTTGGCAAGCGTTCACAGGGTTACTTTGGGTAACTCGCCGATGTATACCTACTCCGCCGTTGCACGCTGGACGGATCTACTTTTTCCTTCTTCGCGTGTACTCCTTCTCTCTCTCTCTCTCTCCCTCTTTCTCCCTCTTTCTTCTTCTCCTTCTTACCTCACACTCTTCTCATCCTCCTCTTCCTACGTTCTACCGAAGTGGATACTCGAGACGAAGGGCGCGTCAACCTGCGTGATATCCAGAAATTCTCGTGCGCTCGAACAACTTCATAAAAGTTTCTCGCGCGGCTATCGCGCTCAGAGGGCGAATAAAGTAACTCGATAATTCGCGCCTCTCTACCCTCGACGTCCCTTCCTTCAGAAGCCATTCGCTTACGATTCGCACGTCGGCGATCTAAACGAAGCGACATTTCAACACCGTCCTTCGACTATCGACCCCTTTTTCGCTTTTTCTTTTTTTTATTTTTCCGTTTGCCTTTACTTTCCAAAAGATATTATGTTATATTGAGTCAGATAATCTTTAAACATAACTTAGTGATTTCAGAGAATATTATTTAATTTAAAATATATTTATTTATTAATCATGAATAAAATCAATTATGAATATATCAGACGATTTATTTCATACAGAAATATTTAATAATTATCTATATTATTCTATATATATATATATATATATATATATATATATATATATATATATATATATAGAAAATTGAAATTTGTTTTATACACTTGGATTGATAGAACCATCTTTACTTAAATAAAGAATATAATATAATAAGTTTATAAACGGTAAATAACAAATAGGCTTGATTTTATATAATTTCTAATTCGAATAGGATCAACCGTACGGTATTTCTCAGATCGGTCATAACTCGATCGATCATGTTTTTAACAGAATTACGAGGCTCGAGTTAACGCTCAAGTAAAGTATTTTCTTGAACACATTCCCGGCAAACTCGTCCCGTTCGTCCCATCGCTAATGTTCCGTGAAACCCGTGGCACGCCGCTCCCGCGTGAATTAAAGAGTGAAATATGTTAATGGAGTTCTCTCTGAGAAGAACGCGCACGCGCAAGCTAGCTAGCTAGCTAGCGAGCGAGCGAGCAAGCAAGCCAGAAGGACCGGATGGTATCTTGATTAAGGTGTCTGGCGGACGTTAGTCATTCCGAGCATCTCCGAGCAAAGGCAGGCAGGACCACGAAAATCTAATTTTCAAGAACGCAAAGTGAAAAACGTTCTTCCCACGACTTGGTCTCTTGGCGTTTGCCACGCGGAATAAGAGAAGATAATATAGACGAAGAGGGGAAATAGAAGTAAGGAGAAAAATCTGAAGGTATCTCGATGGAAGCCACGTAGGAATTTCATTGGTAAAAAAAAAAAAAAAGAAAGAAAAAGAAAAAAAAAAGAAAAAAAAGAAATAACTCCTAAACAGCTTTGTGTGTTCGTACCATCAATATGAAATGAATACAAGAACGTTAAATATTTTTTCAACGATCGATCGTTAAACATCTTGTCCTTGAACTGCAATAGATGAAAGAGGAAAAAGAAGAAAAAAAAAAGGAGGAGTGCGTTAATTCGATGGTGCCTTATCGATTTATCGCCAGAAAATATTTTCCCTCTGGCAATGAGAATCCAAGAAATAGAAGAAGGTGGAGGAGGAAAGGGGTTAAGAGGAGGAGAATAAAGAGAGAGAGAGAGAGATAGAGAGAGATAGAGATATATATCCGCGTGTATATCGGGCGAAAAGCGAATATGCCGTAGGTAGGATCGGCTCTTCGTCGTTCGCCTACCTTCGGGGCTTCTTCCTTCGAGCCTTTCTCCGACAGACGCTAATTGAAAATACGCCGTAAACGTGGCCGCTTTACTGGCTGCTAATTGAAAACCCCATCGGCGAAGTCGCATACGGTAGCCATTCGAAGAGGGCAGAGTGCAAGCACCTACCCACGTACATATGTATATACTAGGTACATATGTATGTACGTGTACGTGCGCTTCTCTTCTCCTCCCCCTCTTCTTTTTCACAAATGTTTCTCTTTTAGTCGCCTTTCGAATAAGGAATAATGGACTGGTAATTGCCCAGCTGCCAGAGAAAAGAGAGGGGGAAAAAGAGAGAGAAAGAGAGAGAAAGAGAGAGAGAGAGAATGCGTACGTAGTACGCATGCCTCACGCTTATCTCGAATTCTCGAACGCGATTCCCCTAACTCCGTGAGATATTTTCTACCTTTGTTTATTCTTCGATGATTTCCTGCTAATTGAAAATACGACGATGACTGGAATACGGCATATTTGGGACAAAAAGAGAAAGAGAGAGAGAGAGAGAGAGAGAGAAAGAAGGAGAAAAAGAGAGATCATTTTAACGCGTTTAGGTGCGAAAGTTTTATTCGGATAGGAAAAGAAAAAAGAAAAAGAAAAAGAAAAAAAAATTATTTGGAAACGAAATAGAAAAAATCTCGTTAATCTATCGAGATAACGTTTCAGAATTTCACTAAGATTTCTCTTAGCGTTTATTTCGTTTATTCAGAATTTTCACAAGAATCTTTACCTTATCGAAAGATCCGTATGAGAAAGGCGTTTAAATTCTTGATTTATCCTTTTTCTCTTTTCTATCTTTCTTTCTCTTTTTCTTTTCTTTTCTTTTCTTTGCTTTGCTTTGCTTTGCTTTCTTCTTTCATCGAA
>NC_062189.1:4304309-4351809 GCF_912470025.1 Vespa velutina | reverse complement strand
TGTGTGTGTGTGTGTCTGTATCTATGTCTATTGAACATTTCACAAAAATAGTTTGAATGGATCGATACAATGTCACTCGTTAACTCGACATACAATTGAGAAGGATCGAATCTCTCGAAGATCATGAAAGTTGATGTTAATTTATTCGAATGACTCCTTTAGACGTGGGACCTACTAAATTGCATACGTGCTATGATCAAACAGCGATCGACTCTTCAAACAAGAAAGGTTAAAGTAGCGGTGTGCAGTTCGTTCGAGTTAAGTAGCGGAGATCGTTTCTCGATCGATCGGTCGCACCTCTTAAAGGCGCTAAAACGGCCTCCTCGTTAATATTAATTTGTCTTGGCCGAGCTTAAAGCCAACATGTATATACTACTCGCGTACGTATACACATGTATTTGCATTCCAGGGAGGTATCAGGAAATCGTTGTCAGGGCACGCAGAAATAATCGTGCACGTAGTTGCGACACCTCTATACTACTATAACATCCAACTTAATTCCGAGGGTGAGGCTTATGAGCACGGGCAACAGGTACATGTCTAAGCGTGACGGAAGTCGAACATCGTTTCTGAATCTTTAATTAATACTACATCTATTCAAACGATTTTAATTACCTCGATGAATGAATTTATTTAAGGATTTAAGTATGTGTGTTCAGTTTGATCGAATAATGCCAACCGGAAATGTTTAGATATCTCTATCTAACTTTTCTTTTCTTTTATATTTTTATTATTTTTTTATTTTTTTTTCCTTCTTTTTTTCCATATATATATATATATATTTATATATATACACTTTTAAATAATCCAATAGTGATCTTTCGTTCCTATCGACGTTTTACACCTTCTCGATTGCAAGCTTGCAAGTTTTTTTCTCGTTTACGCTCGCGTACACCCTTAAGTCGCGTTCATCGCATCATTGAGGCCCTGCTCGCTCAGCGGATATGGTAATGCGCCGTTGCTTAACATATGCAGCGCTAGCGCACCGAGCACGTACAACAACGGCTTTATCATTAAAGGTAACACACCTCGGCTCCGACCACATCGTACTGGCTGAGGAGTACGAAGTTAAGGAGAAAGAGGAGGATGAGGAGAAAGAGGAGAAGAGAGAACGAACGGTAATGCATTCGTCGTTATGTGCCTACCTTGTATGTAGGTATACATGCACATACACATAACTACGTATCGTGTCTCGAATATAACATGTCTATATATATATATATATATATATATATATATATATATATATATATGCGTAAAGGGAGCTTAAATTGCCCTGTTGCTGCTACAACCATGATCGCTCCGATCGATCGGACTTTCCTTTAGTGACTTTATGATTTTCTCTTTATACGACAAAATGTTCTATCTTCCTTATTATAAATATATATTTTTTGTTTTTTTTTTTGTTTTTTTTTTTTTTTTGAAAACTATCACCCAACGAAGAGCAGTGATTAGATATTAGAATTCATGAAAGGAATATAATAAAAAATATCCATGATACGAAACACTTTATTTAACTATTTAACCGGCTATTTGCATCCTAGATGACTTTCTATAGCAGACGTGTCGTTTTCTTCGAAGTCTCTATGATGCTTTAGAAGATCCTAACGAAGTGAAACTCAGTACTTTTAATTAATAGTCTGCTTGGGCGTTGATCGAATGCTTTAGAACTGGTAATCCTGTTTATCGAACAAGCGAGGCGTTATTCAGTAACGACGAGAAATACACACAAATATTTTTCATATGCCTTTCTGTTCGGTTATTAATGCACGTATCTCTTTCTACACGTTCTCTCTCTCTCTCTCTCTCTTTTTGTTTCGATTAACATACTCTTATAATTATAATAGCAGGAAGAAGAGAAAGAAAAAAAAAAGAAAAATAAGAAAGGAGAAGGAACAAATTTTTGCTCCAGGATACTCCGGGTAATGACGAGGTTGATGCTAAATCGAATTCTCGTTTTACCGGTGAGCCTGATACCAAGTTATTCAAATTATATCTTATAAATCAGATGGTACATACATACATGCATACTTTATATATATATAATAAAAATTATATATATATATATATATATATATATATATATATATGTATATATACAGATATACTTATATATATCAAAGTTACGAAATAAAGGAGGAACGATGAGTCTTCTTGTTTAAGTCTTCGACGTTATGATTTTCTTCTTACAGATTGCATTTTAAATAAGAACTAGCTATTTTAAATATTAATCATGCAATTTTGCTTTGCTCCCTTAAGATAATACCCTTCATTAAATCTCTCCTTATAGTTAGATAATAAAAAGGTGATCACTCTCATTACGTTACTACAATTTTTTTTTTAATAAAGGAAGATAAAAGTTCGATCAATAAACGGATTAAACGGTAAGGATAAATAGAAAGAAAAAATGCAATGGCAAAAGATCCGAAGAGAAACTGGGTCATTCGACGTAGAGTTGAACGCCGATCGAACGGGCCGATGTAAACGTCTTGGTACGATGATGTAACGCGATAACGTTAACCAAGATTGTTATCGGCTTCGACTCAAGCCGCGAGTCTTCCTTCGGTCTGTCACCGACCTTTCCGGACCACCCGGTCGATCTCTCTCGTTGGACCTTTTCTCCTTTACTCCTCCTTCTCTTCTTTTTCTTCCTTTTCTTCTTCTTCTTCTTCTTCTTCTTCTTCTTCTTCTTCTTCTTCTTCTTCTTCTTGAGATATCTAGAAGATCCGACAATGCGATATCCTTGCTCCACAGTTAGATATATATATATATATACATATATGTGTATATATGTGTACGTATATACCCATGTATATGTATACAATATATACTTAGCATTCGTTCGTTTCAGGTTATTCCAAGTGTTAGTGTATACATTTATATATATATATATATATATATATATATATATATATATATATATATATATGCCAAAGAATTTAGCAAATCGCGCGCAAGATGCATATAGAAAGATGAACAAAGTCAGATTCAATAAACGTTGCGACTCACGTCACCGTATCGAGATTTCGGAGTATACCAAATTCTTATTTTTGGTTTTTCCTGGAAATTTAAACCGGGAATCCTTTTCGAGGGAGCAAACCACTATTTTACGCGAGAAAAAGTAGTTTACAGGGTCGTTCAATTATGCTGTGCTAGTTCGTTGGCCGGTAGCAAATAAACTCGCTCCGTGTCCGTTCGCACACGCGTATTATAACGTGAACAGGGAAGGAGGGTAAACGGGGGGGGGGGAGGGGTTAAGGGATTTCTGACGTGCTTGGAATACGACGTGAAGGAAGGAGTTATTCATCGAAATGTCCGAAAAGAAAGAAAGAAAGAAAAAAAAGACACAGAGAGAGAGAGAGAGAGAGAGAGAGAGAACACAAGAATGAAAAAGATGAAATCTTTTAATATGTATCCTGTTGGTCGGACTAAAAACATGAGAGAATTCGTACGTCCGAACGTTTCGAATAGTTTCTCGTCGATCACGTTGTTAAAGGTACATAACTATAAGTCGGTGGTATGTATATAATCGATACAACGATCTTTATTTTATTCGAACTTTCACCGTACGAGCAAGCGGAAAACCGAAGGAGGGGCCGAGGTTGATTCGAACGTTCGAAGAGGGCGGATCTCTAGCGATCGGAAAGCATCGCGAAGCGGTTTCCGGCATCGATAGTATCGACGTTACAAGGTCCTCGATGTATCTCCCGTGGACGTCGAACAGTCGGATAGCACATGGAGATAAGAGATAGCGTTGAGAAGCGCACATATCCGACGATTCGCACTTCGCGTGTGGGAATGCGCGAATCGCTTGTCGTCGTCGTCGTCGTCGTCGTCGTCGTTGCCGCCGTCGCCTATGCCGTTGCCGTTGCCGTCGTGGGTGTGTTCCTTCGCCCAAGGTCACTCTTTATTGAACAGACATAGAGAAAAGGAGGAAAAAAGGGAGAGAGAGAAGTCGGGATTAACGGAGAAAAACTTGTAATCGTGGATACGTACAAGCTACATGCTAAGACGTTAGCTAGGATTAATGACTCGCATTCATGAAATCTCGTCGAGGACTTAACTGTGAGAGAAAGGAGACTTTAAAAGAGAGATAGATAGATAAATAGTTAGATAGATAGCTAGAGATAGAGAGAGAGAGAGAGAGAGAGAGACATGCTATTTCATTTCAGGACGTTGCATTAACCAAGCTAATTTCAAAGGACGAAAGGTATTTGAGCGCGGGATATAAACCACTTGAAAATTCTTCCTCGATTCGTTTCACGTGCGATATCAACGATCTTTGGATACCACTTCGCAAATTAAAGAAGGGTTATCAGAAGTTCTTCCAGCAACGATCAGCTTCCAGGCGAATTAGTGTGCCTCTTCACATAAAGGTTCTCTTGTTTGCCACCTGTCCTATATTCCTGTCGGGTTCGAGCCCAAAAGGTTCTTCGTAAATCAAACCTTCTTAATTTCACTACTTCCTCTTTTCTTTCTTTCTTTCTTTCCTTCCTTCCTTCCTTCCTTCCTTCCTTCCTTCCTTCCTTCTTTCTTTCTTCCTTTATCTCTTTCGTTTCTCTATTTTTTCCTTTTTCTCTCATCTTTTTCTTTTTCTTTTTCTTGTTTTCTCTCTTTCTTCTAGGTTTTCTCAAGAACGTAAAGAAAAAGGGGTGGTCGGAGCCTCTTACTGATCTACTACTCGTTTTGGTCTACTTTTTATCTTTAAACCTTGGCACCCTAAAAAGAACATCCTCTATTCTATGGTGCACTACGATGCAACGAACGAAGCAATTAACTTCGCTTTCGTTTATCGCTCAAAGTCCTTCGAGATCGTTCATTGGTCGATCGATCTCCATGGCTGATTGCCACCTGTTTCCTAGACGAGAAGGCGCGATGCCTTTCTCGTGAGGGTATAACGTGCGTTCTCCGAAGTAGTTCTTACCAAGATGAAATCTTTACGAGAGTAAACGAGCGTGAACGAAAGAGCGAGTTAGGAAGAGAGAAAGAGAAAGAGAAAGAGAGAGAGAGAGAGAGAGAGAGAGAGAGAAAGAGAGAGAGAGAGAAAGAGAGAGAGAGAGAGAAAAGCTTGTTACAGGGAGGAAATGAAACGCAAGGATATTTATCATCACGAAAACCGTTTTCCGTGCGAGCGGCAGGACGTCTTCTTCTTTAAAGTTTCGCGACGAACTTGAACGGCGAACGTAATGCGAGATGTTTGCAGATAGAAATACCAAACTCACCGAGAGGTTCATTGGAAGACGCTTTGCTTTAACACCGTAACTCGTTTCAACGTAACATCGATCTTTCTCCCTTCGGTGCAATATCTTCTAACGCGAATGTTTATCTCGTCGCTCATTATATTCGATTAATTAATAAATCCCTATTATAATACTGACATCGTCATTAATGACATCATTCTAGATCCTTTAATAATACTATAGAATATGATAATACTTATAGAGATATAAATCGGTATAAACAGGATGGGAACAACGTAATTTAAAGTTTTTAATAGGGCTGTATAACACCGAGGACATCTACATGGATAATTTACGAGTAAGAATACGGAGATAGGAACGTAGCGAATTATTGAATCTTACGATTGTAGTTTGCGTCGGGTGGGAAGAATTATAGTCGCATGGCGTAGAGCAAAGCGAATAAACGGAATTAACACTACCACTGGTCTACGGTGAACAAAAAAAAAAAAAAAAAGAAAAAAGAAGAAAAAAAAGGAGAGAGAGAGAGGGGAAGGATGTTCGAACGATAGGTAACAGGTGCCAAGCACTAAAGGAAAGATTCTTATTGCCGATCAATACTAATCGATGATCCAATGGTGCGCAGCTGGGTCGAGCCTGTAAACGTCACTCGAAAGAGTTGTAAAATCTTGGATTTATATCTATCGCCGTTTTTACCACGATCTTGGATATTTCTTTTTTCTCTCCTCTTTTTCTTTTTCTTTTTTTTTTTTTTCCTTCTTTACTACTTAGTGATCCTAACCTGTTCTATGCTGATGGCTTTTCTTTAATCTGATCATTGATAAGACGAGATAGTAGTATCGTAATTGTACGCCATTTATTATTGCTTCGCATATTTTAGAGAAATGCATTTATATTTTCGTCTTATTGATAAAAAGGTGAAACTAGGCTTCTCTCTCTCTCTCTCTCTCTCTCTCTCTTTTTCATTTTTATCTTGAATAGTGCTACTCAGATCAGTTTTTTTTTTTTACACTTGTAAGACCGTTATTACGTTTACCTATAATTTGTCGTCACCTATCATGGGATAACGGGAAAACGGCGGTCAGTAATTAACGTAGAGAGAGGACAACGACGTCTCAACGATGGCGCTACGTCACGTAGGTGGCGTTAATCGCCGCGAAAAAGGCGGATACGACAGGTGCCATAACAGCTGCGTATCCATGGAAAAGGCGAAAGCCAGTTGATCTTGTCCTCGTCGTTGCTCCGATACGCCCACGCTTCTCTTTTCTCTTTCTTTCTCTTTCTCTCTCTCTCTCTCTCTCATACACACACACACTCTCTCTCTCTCTCTCTCTTCTTTTTCCCCTTCTTCTCTCTTTATCTTTCTTTTTCTCACATGAATCGTTCGTAGCAATTTTCTTGCTTTTGTATGCGACGTTAGCAGCTTGAAATATTATTCGATTTAATGAATATGTAAGAGTTAGAAGAAGGAATGGAATCCACGAGTCCTTGGATAGCTTCATTGGTTTAGAGATCATTATTTCTTATGCCTGTGAATAGTTATTATTCTGAAAAGAAGTTTGCAATTCGTAGGATTTTGTTTTTCTTTTTTTTCTTTTTTTTTCCTTATTTTTATTATTTTTCTCTTTGTACTTTTTCTTTGTATTATTATTATTATTTTTGTTCTGTTTTTTTTTTTTTTTTTCCTTTTTTTCTTTTTTTCGTAAGGACTACGACGAGTTTCAAAGCTCGATCAAAAGCTACGTAGCACGATTAGCTCGAGCGAACACGGGAGCCGTTATAAGATGATATCTCCGAGGGCTATAACCATAACGTAAATCGTTCATCCTCCTTGGTACGGCAAAGGTGGCGAGGATCTCTGGAGACTGCTTGCCTCTCGATTCTCTCACTCTCACTCTTACTCTCACACACTCTCTCTCTCTCTCTCTCCCTCTCTTTCTTCTTTTTCTTCTTCTTCTTCTTTCTTTGTCTCTACGCTACGATAAATACGCGTCGATAGATTCGAAGTTGAAGCAGATCGGTCGGCCAAACAAGTATCGACCAATCGTACTATCCTCCTTGATCTCTTCTTATCGGACAATACATTCTCTTTCGATCGTATCTCGAATTATTAAGGAATAATGACGCCATTTGTAACCGGTGCGAGAACCATGGAGAGAGGAGCAACGAAATAAGAAGAACATCCAAGAGAAAGAAAAAGAGAGAAAGAGAGAGGAAGATGGCACGCCAGTATTATTGCTGATTGAAATTCTTCGTGGCCCGAGTTGACTCGCCGTGCGTATCGTCGGATTGCGCGATCAGTTTACGTTCCAGCCGTGGCAATGCGCCAACCTACCTCTTTCCTTCTTTTTTTCTTTTCATTCTACTTCAACCTCTTTCCTCTCTCTCTCTCTCTCTCTCTCTCTCTCTCTTTCTCTCTGTCTCTCTCTCTCTATCTCTCTCTTTCTCTCTCTTTATCTTCCAACCTCTTCCTCGTCTTCTCGTTTACAGTCCTGCGTCGTTGGACCGAATCTCGAAAGTCACCTTTTCTCCGCTCGTAAAAGTTCAAAATTAAAACTCAGGATCAACGCGTCTTAACTCTCAATGGTTCTTCACGATTTACGTGGATTTTCTTCCTTTGTCCAAATTTTATGATCGTTTCTCGGCCGATTTTAACCTGAAAATGTTACTTTTGATTATCCGCTTAAAGAGCATTAGAATTCTTAAGAAGTATCCGAATCCCCGATTAAGTACTCGACATTTAAAATATAGGTTCCCTTATAGATATTTCACATTTGAGAAATAAAAGTCACGAATTTTGTTACGTCCGTTAGATTTTAAACTTCGTACAATGTCGTCTACAATGCGCATGAGCTCGAGACTTTATAAGACGCAGTTAAAGACCGCGAAGGTCGCATTTTTAAGCGACTGCATCATCCTGTTGACAGTCTTCAACGGTTAAGGATAACAGCGATGATTATAAGGCTTCGTAAACCGAGGAATTCCAATGTGAGAGAAGAGATGCTAGCTGCGACGAATCGAGATGTTTCCTACGATTCTTTTTTCTTTCTTTCTATCTTTTTTTTTTTCTTTTTTTCTTTTTTTTTTTTTTCTCTTTCTTTTTTTCAACCTCTCTTCTGTCCAAAACGGACGTGTCCGAGATAGTCGAAAGATATTCAGATTATTTTACGAATCATTCGACAAAGTGATATACCGAAAAAGATTTCGAAATGTTTTTTATATATTTTTAAAAAGATACTGTGATTATCTCTCTCTCTCTCTCTCTTTTTCTTTCTTCTTCGAAATCGTACTCTCGACGTAAGATAGAAAGAGATAAGAAAAAGAAAAAGAAGAAGAAAAAAAAAAAAGAAATAGAAAGGACCACACACGATCAACTCTAACTCCGATCCTCTTTATTTCGGGATCATAGGAGTAGCATTGAGGATTGCTTGTGCATTCACTACATACTTACTTACTTGTTCAACCGTGGGCTCCCTTCGAAAAGCAGTACTTTTCTATATAACAAAAGAGAGATCGTCGTATATCGGAAGAGAAAAAGAAAGAAAGAAAGAAGGAAGGAGATAGAGATAGAATGAGAGAGAGAGAGAGAGAGAGAGAGAGAGAGAAAATCGTGGATGGAACTCGCTAAGGCGTGGACGTTAATTTCAAATTTTTCACGGACGCTTCGATCGGTCTCGTCGTCTCTACGTCGATTCGATTCGCGCGCATGCTGAGCCCGCCTAGCGAGAAGAGCCGCCTTCAGGAAGCGAACATAGAAATTTATAGCTGCCTCGAGGAATCCTCTCTGTCTTTCTCTATCTCCCTATCTCTCTATCTTTCTCGCTGTCTCCTTTTAAGCGACGATGACGACAAGAACGACAACGGCAAAGACGAAAACGAAGATAGCCAATGTTCTTCAAGAGTGGCATCGCTAAGGAAAGGGAGAAAAGAAATGCTCGAAGGAAAATAGCCGAGACGATTGTTTACCGGGGAATGGGTAAAAAGGGAAAAGGGAGATAGGGGGTGAGCTGAGGATAGGAAAGAGTGAGGTGATAGAGGAGAATCTTTAAGAGCGAGGGCGCAGGGAAAGGTGTTTGTTGTCAGCCTTGGTGGGCCTTTAAGAACGGGGGGGCCCCGCATTGTTGGTAGGTGTACCGCCTGTCGCTGTCCACTGATTCATTGCCGCGCCTTGCAATTCATCATTCCGCTTCTCGTGTCCCGAGATCGTTGCTCCCCCACTCTCCTTCCCCATTCCATCCCACCCTACCCCATCCCACCCCCACGATTCCCTTCTTATCTTTTTTTCTCTCTTTAGTTCTCTCTCTCTCTCTCTCACTCTTTCGTATATATATATATATACGAAATGGTATATGCATACACATACACCATTACGATATCTCCTTCCTTCTTATCCTCCTCCTATCTTCTTCCTAGCTAAAGCCTGTGCTCGCACGAATGGTAATCACCGAGAGAAGGCTTCCTTTCTCGCGCAAATCACCAATACCGGCTTACTCTTTCTCTCTCTACCGCACACCACTTTCTTCTCTTTTTTTACCTTCTTATACTTCATGCACGCTAATTGCACGGTTTTAATACAGTTATTTGGCCGCTCCAAGTTGGTTATTACCCACGAGAGACGTACGATTTTCAACGGTCGGCGTACGCGGCATCGCTCTGAAACGACTCCTGCGTCTTCTACTACTACTTACTTCGAAGACTTAGTTCTCTCTTTTTCACTCCTGAGGCATCATCGTCGTTTTCACGCGCGATGCCATCAGGTTGCCACTTTTCTTAGCAGATTCTAAGATAGCTTTATGAAAGACGAAGTCTTGTTTCTACTGACAAACAGCTGTTCTTATTTAGATATACCTGTTGATGGTCGTTTATATAATTTAGTTAGTTCACCGATGCTAAACGTTATAGTACATTAATGAATCATGAAGTTTACATGCAAATTATTCTCTCTCTCTCTCTCTCTCTCTATCTATCTCTTTCTCTCTCTCTTTTCAGATGAACAATAATTCCCCTTCATCTTCCTTTTTTTTTCTTTTTCTTTTTTATTTTTTCTTTTCCTTTCTCCGACCATGAGTTACATCCAACATAATAAATGTAGTTATGGAGGAATATAGTGAGTTACACTTTGAATATCATTTCTATCTTCTTACGATCGATCTCAGTGCCATGGAATTGGAAAGTATTGGTAAGCATGTTGTTGCGAGAGACGATACAAGGACACGAAGACGAGTTGGGAATGAGATTTACCGTTATCCTATCTATTAAACGGGCACGATGCCTAGCGTGTTCGTGGTTATAACTTTGTAGAAAGATAACGAGGGAAGGTGAATGTCTTTTTCGTCGTCAGGATCGTTTACTTATTCGCTTTTGTAAAGAACAACGTGATTCAGAGAAAGTGAAGTATCGAATTTGATCGTTCCATTGGTCACTCCTTGAAATTTTAAAACTTTAAGAGTCGTTTTCAAGTAAAACGTAATGCGTAGTTGTAATTTGTAAGATTAAAAGAAAGGAAAATCAAAAAAAAAAAAAAAAAAAAAAAAAAAAAAGAAAAAAGGAAAGAAAGAAAAAACAAAAAGAGAGAGAGAGAGAGAGAAAAAAAAGATACTTCGATTCTTTCATAGGCCCAGTATAGAGTTTATCGACTTATGAGAATTTTACTATGGTTTAAGAATATCCTATCTTGTAATATTCCGAGTTTACTAACGTTCTAGTAATAAGTATAAATTTCGCATTTGTTCCTCGATAAAAACATCTTGCCTCGTCGTTGATTGGAGTACTGAAAGGAGTTTCAAAGAAGTGCCGAAGGATAGGAGGAAAATTGCCAAGGGGTAGATGTTCGCCGAAGCTGGCAAGAAGTTCGTAACGAACCGGTAACGATCCTTAATGATAATACTAGTAATTGATAATGGTATCGAGGGAACGAGGAAAACTTTGAAATCGCCGTAGCGGCACCTAGAAACGATTCCTTCGTGGAATCGAGCAAAACGTTAGAAAAAGAGGTTACGTACTAGACTACCGAGTCTATAACGTGGAGAATGATCGAAACGTATGATTAACATACAATAGATGAAAAGTACGAGAGTTCGTCGTGCGAGAGAGCAAAACCGGTAGGAACGGAGTTCGGTCAAATCGGACATAGTGCATGAGCGAAATAAGATCTTAACCGTATCTCTTTCGACAATGCGCGCGTAAATTTAACGATCCCATACGTTTCTCGCGTGACATAAAAGCTGATGATTTTTAACGACTTGCCACCACCCTATGCGAATATATACCTATATAGATATATGAGTATGTACAACGTGTATATATTTATGTCTATACATAGAAACAATATTCGTTGGTACCGGTCTTTAAGGTAGCCTTTTCGTCGTGCGTCTATATAAAGAGTACGAAGCAAAATGAAATATCTAAAAATAGTTTCTTGTAGGTACCTAGGTACATACGTGTATCTAGATGCCATTGTATACCGATCTAAAATCTATTGTATGTTAAATATGATATATTTTCTCCCTACGGATATATAGTTTTATGTAGTCTAGAGATTATTATCTAGATCCGCGTACTAGTTTCGCGAATGGTTAGTTTATCCCTCGGAAACTAAGAGAATGGATTTACGCGATCGAGAAATAAATACGAAGATCGAAGAGCAAACGATAGGAAAAGAAAAATTTTTCCGATGTCCTATCGAAAAAGTCGCCCGTTTCGTCTCTCTCTCTCTCTCTCTCTCTCTCTCTTCCCCATCTTTCTTTTCCTTTTCTTTCTTTCTTTCTGTTTTTTTTTGTTTCTTTTTTTTTCGGTCACAAGTCCTACTCGTAGCTCGACCACGGCGTATTCATAGCAGCCGCGTTATTTTTCCGCAGACACAAAAAGTCAAAAAAAAGAGGGGAAAGGGGCAGAAAGAAAAGAGCACAAAAGCGGCATTGCTGCTTGCCCTACCTCTCGGGAATTAATCGCGGGCGACTTTATGAAGGAGGATTACAACCGCTGAAATTAATTTGCGTAATTGCAAACGGAGCGTGCGTATCTACATAGAACTCTCAACGTTGAGTATATTTTTTTATACTGACGCTCTGGCACTCTCTGCGTGCTTATCTTACGGATTAACGCGTTTTAACGAGACCTAACGTATATCTTTTTATCATAGGTAAGTAAAAGAAATCTAAGCGAGAATCAGAAGGAAGGTGGTATCAAATCGAAAATTACAATACCCGTTAATTAACGATCCATCTTTTCCTTCTATCCTTTCATTATTATTATCTTTATCATTATTATTATTATTATTGTTGTTGTTGTTGTTGTTGTTGTTGTTGTTGTTCTTATTATTATTATTATTACTATTATTATTATTAGAATAGGCGATTATCGTTCGTGCTCGCTCTTATAATCGCCGAGACAATACGTATAATGAACGGAAACACAAGAAGTTCCCGATCTCCGCTTTTTACTTCCAACAATCCTCGAGAAGTCGAGACTCAGCAAACTCCGCACTTGTTCGTCCCCTCGCATTAATTAATTAACGTTCTCTTAATTAAATCGCTCCGCGAGACAGCGAAGAGCACGACTGCATTAACTACTTCGTCTGTCTCTCTCTCTCTCTCTCTCTCTCTCTCATAGTAAGAGTATTTTCAAGTAACCGAACAAGGTTTCATTCGCTTTTCGTTTTTAGACTTTCTTATCGTTTTTTGATTCCTTTAGATATTCCCTTCCTTTAAAGAGTAAGTGAAGAGAGTGTCGGAACAGAAAAGCAGGAAAGTGAGAAGAAGAAGAAGAAGAAGAAGAAGAAGAAGAAGAAGAAGAAGAAGAAGAAGAAGAAGTAGAAGGAAGAGGACGTAGAAGAAGAAGAAATAGAAGAAGAAGAAGACGATAAACTCTTAAAAGAAGAGAAGAGAAGTAAAAGAGCGAGAGAGAGAAAGAGAGAGAGTGAGAGAGAAAGAGAGAGAGAGAGAGAGAAGTGACGCAAGGCGACGCGACGCAAGGGCATGAATTATTCCTGGCAGGAGCGAGTCAGCGTCCAGAACTGTCCGGAGCCCCTTTCCCACGCCGACTCATAACGCGTTATCAATAATTAATTGCTTTAGCAGAACACAAAAGCGACGCAGCCTCCGTAGTGCTGCATCGGTCGACGCGCCGACGCCAAAAGGAGGAAGGTGCGAGTGAGACTAGATACTTCTATCCTTTCTTTATCTTTCTCTCTCTCTCTCTCTCTCTCTCTCTCGCTCTTTCACTCTTTCTTTACTATACGAGAGCGAGTACGAGACGAGTCCGGTCGAGACATCTCATACAAGATACATTGGACGTACATACGCGACGTCACGCACGCGCGCAAACGCACGTTCCATCTCTCTCTCTCTCTCTCTCTCTCTCTTTCTTTCTCTCTCATCGATGGAGGTACGGATCCAAAGGAGATACCTATGTATGTCGTTCGTACCTATTCGAGGAAGATCGGCTTCGCGGAAATTCACGATACCTTTTTCTCGAACCTCCACGAGAGTAAGTATTGGGGATACTTCTCGTCTCGTACGATCGATGATACTCTTCGAGGAAACCCATCTCGAAATGTTTTTCTCTGTTAGCAAAGGATAGACACGTTCAGTAGTGAAAGGATATTTTCTCTGGACGTCTTTCATCGATGATATGTGGGCGGAATTAAGCCGACCTTTGACATTTTCAATTTCAATCGTCAATTTTTAATTCCGACTTCCTTCTTTACACCAACACACACACACACACACACACACACACATGTATATGTGAAACTGTGGATGACTATTCAGTTATACGTATGAATGTCGAAGGAAAATGGAGTTTTTTCTTTTCTTTTCTTTTCTTTTCTTTTCTTTTCTTTTCTTTTTTCCCGAAGGACACCAAGCACGAAACTAATTATTATACTTATGTACATGCATACGTAAATACGTATCTCTGCTTATGGTACATACATACGTATAGTAAAAGTAAGTGTACGGATCTTACGCCGTTAGACGACTTTTCCTCGGTGCGTTTATCTCTCACGCTTAAAACGATGCCGCGGCGTATATTTATATGCACCGCGCCGATGTGTATATTTATATATGCAGGAGTCCCGGTCGGTTCCAAGAAGGAGATCGTTTCGCGCGAAAACCTTTGTACAACGGCACGGGTTATATTCCTGGTGAACACGTTTAAACATTTTGGGAATAGCTCGATCATCGATAATGGATATTCGTTAGAAACTTGACAAAATTTTATTTGGATGAAGAAAGAAAAAAAAAAAAAAACAAAAAGAGAAAAAAAAAGAAAAGAAGAAAAAAAAAAGAAGCAAAAAAAGAATAAAAGAAAACGATCGAGCACGAACGAGAATAGATTTGTTCAGATTTTACCTACCTTCTTTACTCCATCTTAATAATATTTCAAGTTAGTTTGATTTTCCAATGATATTTACGACCACAGACATAGATAGTTCTACGTCTCTCGATAATTCCAAGGAACGATAGCCGTTCCTTTTCCGTCAATGGCGATTTTCTCCTTTCGTAGCTCTACGATCGACGACGGTGTGGTGTAGCAAGCGACCGGTCTAGACTCGCTTCGATTCCTCGAGACTTTCATAGCCCTTTCAACGATCGCGCATAAAGTACGAGTTGCTGTCATCCAGAAGACCGTATTGCGTTGACTTTCAAAGAAGAAATAACGTCATATCGGTAAATTCTTACTTCTTCGTGTGGAGTCGATGGGATGCTACGACGGGAATTAAAAATAATAAAAAGAGTAACAGGACAGCTTCCTTTCTCTCTCTCTCTCTCTCTCTCTCTCTCTCGTATTCTCCGAATCGATGGCAGATCGCTCGATGGCGCAATAACCGTGAAACGGTAGAGGCAAGCTAGCGATTACCACGAAATTGCTTGCAAATATTTAATATCGCCCTGAGAGCCAGAGGATACAGAGGTAAAAGCAAGCGGCGCTTCACCGAAAATCGAAGGACGATCTCGAACGAGCTCGCGAAACGAGATTCGGTGACAGGATCGACGTGCCCGCGTGTTCCTCGTATACGCGATCACGAAAGAGCCACGCACACGTCCCTTCGCCGTAATCATCGATGATTGCCCTTTATTACAGCAACGGTCCAAGCACGCCCCGGAATCCGGTCGACTTGGTCGCCTCGATCAACGATTTCGTCCTGGTCCATAAACGTTGTATCTGCTACAATGTTACAATGTTCCATCATCAAAAATCGTCCGAGAACATGCAAAACTCTCGTTATTCGTCAACTTTTTTTTTAATCCTATAGCAATTATTTTGAATTATTTATTCGTATTCGAGGGGTTGGCGAGGTCATTCAAAAAATTTCCAATTTTCAAATTCAAGAGTAAGTACCGAGAATACTGCGAGAATCTTACTGTTATTATAGATCTATTAAAAGTTCCTTTGTTTTTTTCTTTCTTTTTTTTTTTTTTGTTTTGTTTTTATTTATTCGTAAACTTCGCACAATTTTTCCTAAAAGATCCTATCTCTTTTATGATAATTTTTTAATTGGCCATTTAAATCTACGATCACGTTTACCTATTTTAACATTTAAATATAATACGATAAATATATAAAAAAATATTATGACTTCGTAATTGACACTGTTCTCTGATATGAATTAAAGGATAATGTAAACGGAGAGGTTGGGGCTGGGGGTGGGAAAGAGGGAAGGGGAAAAATGGAAGAAACAATAATTGCTCCTCATTGTTCATTTCTAATCTTATTTTTAAAGAGAAAAATAAAAATCGCTGATGTCTATGATAGAGTCCAAAGACTTTTCTAGGTTCGAGCCGTAAACGGAAACGTAGCATTATTTACGAAGCAAGAGTAGTCGTTTAGCACGTCCATTCTTGCTTCCTGCAGTTACACGCTCGCTCGAACTTGTTCGTTCGTAATATAAACGCGCCACTCGTGCGAGTAAGGACGCGCGTCCAGGCGCGACCGATTAGTCCCGCATAGTCGCACCTAACTTAAAAGGCTTACTTAAAACGGGCCAAAAGTTACGAAATCATTGAGTCGAAGTCGTAAATATTCTTATTTACTTTTTATCGTTTTAAAATGTCAAAATATCAATTAACCTAATAGACTAAATTTCGATTTCTCTTTCTAAATTGTTTGACTATTGCTCGAGAATTTTCACGAATGTGATCGATGGATCGAATCTCGAACGTTCCAATATAGCGATGAATTAATTAACATGGACGTTCAATTAATATAATTTATTGAACGATACGATCGTAGATAAGCTTAATCAATGTAGAAAATGAGATCGCATGTACGTTTCTAATTCATTAATTATTAATAAACGAATATAGAGCTTGTGTGATTTTGGTTTTGATAAAAAGAGAGAAAGAGAAAGAAAAAGAAAAAAAAGACAAGGAGAAAGAAAAAAGAAAAGAGAAAAGAGAAATGATGAAATTAAGCTTAATAAGAATGTTGAGTGCAACGTTATTCCGAAATGACGAGGTTTCGATCAACGTAATCAACGTTTGAAAAAGAAGATAAAGCTGTACGACGATAAGATCGAATGGACGATTCATCCGAAGAATCAACTATTATATCGTTAACGATTCGTTCTTACAATTCATCCTAGCGATTCGCAAATAAGTTTGCATTTGCATAAACGAGTACCAATGATAACGGAGTCAAAGTTAGCACGACGTTGAATACACGTCACATTCGTATCCATTAATGCGTCATCTTGTAACTTTTTCGATAATATAAATGAATATTTTCAAGTCGTCGAAAGTAATCGATAATACAATTATTCAGATTGTGTTCGTTAAACGAAATTGAAAAGAGGATCGATTTAGGATCGTTTCGTCGTTTTAATTTGATTAATTATATATACGACGATAATGATGACGACGACAGAACCGATTGAACTACTTGATTCGAATATTTTTCAAAGAATTCAATCGATAGAAATTTATTTATATAAATAAATAAATAAATAAATATATATATATATATATTTTCGAAACCGTTCAATGGATAATATCTAAAACGGACCATTACGAATCCACCTACGTTCGAGCTCATACGATATCGCCGTTCTTCTGCAATACAACGAGCAACTATAGGGATATTTGCAAGGGAGGTTTCATTATGAGAAAAATACTTGGAAGATTCTTTATCGGTATCATCAAAGAGGCGAATCGCCGTGCAGTTGTTTGATATCGAGTGCAATAAATCCGTGACTCGTGCTTTTGCAACGAACACAAAGCGGAATCGCGGAGTACTAATACATAGTTATCTGGTTTGAATAGAAGAGGAAAAGAGAGGAGAGTTGAAAGAGAGAGAGAGAGAGAGAGAGAGAGAAAGAGAGAGAGAAAGAGAGAAGGAGAGAGCTCTAGCTTCGGTGCCGAATTACGGCAACGATATCACGGCAGTTGGACGAAAACGGCCTGGATGGTTGCCAGCCGGTCCATCTGTGCAATGTTGCACTTATTGCGAGGACGACATCGAAAAATGTTACGATTCCGGGTACGCGTCCAAATTCGTGGCGTATCCTCGATTCTTCTTCCCCCTCTAACTGACCCTACGTCTCTCTCTCTCTCTCTCTCTTTCTCTCTCTCTCTCTCTCTCTCTCTCTTTCTCTCTCTTAGGCTCATCGGATCTCTTTTCTCGTATCTCCTCTTGGAATTCGGTTACAAGCACGTCGAATTCCATGTCACTAACGTGCTCTTTCTCGCACAAACTGAGACTGCTTGATCGAGGAGAGAAATACTTGAAATAAAGGAGGCGCTAAGCGTTCCAGAAATAAAATAAGGATCTACGGATCTACTACGTCCGGTTACTTGAGGATCTTCTTACGATACATTCTCTTAGATACTTGTATGTATATATATATATATATATATTCAAATGTTTATATTGTATAATACCTTTCTAACGGACAAACGTATGTATCTCTCTTTGGTATAATTCTCAAGTAGGAGTCATCTTTCCTCCTCTGTTACTCGTCAACTCGGATGATTTCTTACCGGCGTTTTAAAGCCCTTCAAAATCTCTTCGAAGTACCGAAATAACGGGGCGGATAAATTACGAAACGTAGACGCTTTATATCCGTGCCAGTCCTAGCCATCGTCGTTAAATTATGTCGCGCCTTCTACGCGTTGCGATCTACATACGTTTTATTTGAAATCTCATCTTCCTCTCGTATTTATTTCTCTTGCTCCTGTGTCCCATCTTTATTTATATTATTAGAATTATATAACGTTTATATCGTGTAAAAAACAAAAAAAAAAAAAAAAAAAAAAATAATAAAAAAGAGAGAAAAAGAAAGAAGAACAAGAAAAAAAAAACCACGAGAAAAAGGAGTTTCATATAAAAATAAAAGAGAAGTCTTCTGTATTGTAAAAAGAAAAAAAAAAGTGTAAAAAAATAAGGGAAAAAAAAAAAAGAAACAAGCAAAAAAAAAAGAAAAAAAAAAAGAAAAAGAGAAAGAAAAAAAAAAGAAAGAAAAAAAAAAAAAAAAAAAAACACACACGAAAAAAAACGAAGAAAACGAAAGAAAGAAATGAAAAGATTGGAAGTATTAATGGAGATAGAAAAGAAAGAATCGGAAAAAACGATCCCGATCGGCTTTATCGATCGATCGGTAGAAGGCAAGGATCCGATACGGTGGCAGAAGCTTCGCTAACGAAAGAGTGGTACGAGTGTTTCTGGAGGCTGTGGAAGCAAGAAAGTGGAGAAGGACGAGAAGAGTTGAGAGAAAGAGAGAAGGAGAGAGAGAAAGAGAGAAAGAGAGAAAGAGAGAGAGAGAGAGAGAGAGAGAGAGAGAGAGACGAACGGAGAGGCATGCCTGGCCCGCCTTCTACTCGCTACTCTCCACAGCCAGGTTCAACGACACGCCTCGCCTTCTTCGTAGTAAACAACCTGGCGTAGACTCTCTCGTTGCCTTCTATCGCGGGTCCCAGTGGTTCTCCCTTCTTTATGCTTCCTTCCTTCTTCGATCTTACATAGATCGATCGAAATTTATTACAAGAAATTATAACGAACCCGTGAAAAGGAAAACATTTATATAAATTGTTCCCAATTTTTTTTTTCTTTTTCTGTTTCTTTTTTTTTTTTTTTCTTTCTTCCTTTCTTTCTTTCTTTTTTATTAAATTACCAAGAATCATTAATATGATTAAAAGTCGAAAGTGTACACATATATATATATATATATATATATATATATATTTACTTATTTATTTATTTATTTATTTATTTTGTTTTTTTCTTATTCAACGAAGTTCACAGAAAGATAATCGATTGATTCTCTAAAAAGAAGATTCTAACTTTCTATAAAGCACGTTTATACAGTGAAATTACAAATGGCATAGGATTAGAAATTCGTTTCGGCGTTTAGACGCTTCTACGGTCCTTCTTGGAGAAGTTGTCCCCGTGGGAATCACCGCTCGCTCGCACGACACTTTTTCTTATACTTATTCTTCTCGCCGCCCTATGACTTCTCGCTCGTGGTTTACAGTGGTTCTCACCCAATATCTTCCCAAATATAATACTTCAAGTTTATGATTGGTAGAAGGAGAGAGAGAGAGAGAGAGAGAGAGAGAGAGAGAGAGAGAGAAAAGAATGAAAAGAAAGATTTCTTCTAAATTTGATTTTTCTTCGATATTAAAGATCAATATAGCTATGGTGAAATAAGAAAGATTAAAATGTAATATAATTTACACCTGTAATAAATAATCTTTTATCTATCTACACTCATAAATACATAAATATGCAGATTATAAAGTGAGAAAGAGGAAAAATATTTATCGATGGATCATTTCGAAAGTAATTCTCAGTATATCAGAGAAAAAAAAAGACCATCGTTAATGACTATATAAGATATTACTCGTCTCCTTAGCATAATACTCAAACAAAGTTGCACCGATCTCGTTCCACGCTAATGGCACTCTTGCCTTAATCGTTCACTGACCACGTCGTTATTTAGAAACGAGTCAGCCGTTATCACGGATTGCTTTCGAGTTCCTTGTCATTACCGACTATGTTGCAGCACTTTAAATTTTTTTTTCTTTTCTTTTTTTTCATTTGAATCTTTTAAGACATATTAAGACAAAAATAATATACATGAATATATCAAATCGATAATCATTATCTATGTTTTCCTTTTATTAAATAATTTCATTGACGAAGTTAAATGATGTAGTCACGATTTAACAGATAAGACGATCTTTATCTCGATCGGGATCGAGGATTATCCCGAGCAAATGGAACTTAGCCATAGATGAAAAGGAGGGAAGCTGAGTATCATGTTAAAAGGTATGGTCAATCATAACGACTAAATTGCGTACTTCCAGTGCGTATGCACTTTCACGTCCTTCTCATTTTACTTTTACGATAATATTTCTTTCCGCCCCTCCACCCTCCCCCCTCCCCTCGCCTCATTTAATAATAACTCTAGCATTTTTATATTTGATAACTTTTTTTACGTCGGAAAATAATAAAGAAAAAGTTAGTCTGGTAAGAATATAAAGGATAGAAGATTCGTATCATCTTATCAGACCGATCAGACTGTAGCCAAGGAAAATCGTTGTTATTGCCAAGTAGACATTGTGACACTAATAATTGCACTTTTTCTCAGGAAACGAGTCGTACGAACGATTGTCACGGCACAAAAGCGGGGTTTCCAACAAAGTCAGGAAGAGAAATAGTCAGAAAGAAAGAGAAGGATTGAGAGAGATAGCGAGAGAGAGAGAGAGAGAGAGAGAAAGAGAGAGAGAGAGGAGTAGCTCGTACAATTCTGAAAGTCGATTGTGCGAACTTAATTAGAATTTATGAAGAGCACGAGCCGCTAGTTCGCAAGCATGGCTGACGGTCGCGCCTGTATAAACACACAGTTATATCGTTTATGCAGAGATGCGACGTACCGCGGGGCACAATTAATATAAATGATGGATTATTGCTCTCTCGACGACGCCGGATGCGTAAAACGTGCCTCGTTCCGCACGAATCTACGCGACTGCGATATTCGACAATGTATTTTCGGTTCGACATCGGCTCTCTCTCCTATCTTTTCTTTTCTTTTTCTTTTTTTTTTTTTTTCTTTTTTTCCTCTTTTTTTTCTCTTTTTTTTTCTATATTTTCCTTTTCTATTTTTTAGATTTTTACAAAACGAAAAACTTCATTTGAAAGATTAATACAATCGCTTTGAAATATTTTCAAAACATTTATTGTAATATATTAATATGTAAATTAATAATAGCTTTAATTAGATCAAAATAAGATATTTTTCCATGATCAACCCCATCGTTATTATTTGATTTGTTTTTCATAGAGAGAGAGAGAGAGAGAGAGAGAGAGAGAGAGAGAGAATGAGAGAATGAGAGAATGAGAGAATGAGAGAGAGAGAACAAAATAGGTACTTATAATCGACAATAAAACTAAACACAATACGAAGATGAAGGGTCGAGAGAGCGCAAAATCGATAGGACTGTTTCTCTCGTACTTTGGTTCCTTTCATTCGCCACATGTCGGGACAGGGCAATGCGCGACACGAGACAGGGAACAATACTCCCGCCATTTCGACGATCTCTTCTCCGAGAGCGCGCTCGCGAGATGAAATCAAGAAAGACTGAGGCTAAAAGAAAAACACAAAGAGAGAGAGAGAGAGAGAGAGAGAGAGAGACAGAGAGAGAGGAGAAAGGGAGAAAAAAATATTCAAAGGGGGTCGCATAGGGAGAAACAAAAATTTACGCGGACCGTTTACATCGACAGTTTGCATGCGGACAGCACGGATAGACCTTTTCTCTCTCTCTCTCTCTCTCTCTCTCTCTTTCTCTCTTTCTCTTTTTTCTTCATTTTTTGTTTCTTCTCTTTACTTTTTTCCATCTCTAGAAGAGGAAGGGTTGTCGTGAAGGCAGAAAGGGGGTAGAAGTGTATTCCTGGTCGTGATTCCACGCTCTCCTCCCTCGTTCGTCCACCCTCGAAAAGGGCTAACCCTACAAGCCGATAACTTAGACTGAATTGAAAATAATAAGAGAGCGGCAAAAAGGAAAAAAAAAAAAAAAGAAAAAGGGAAAAAAAAACAGAGAAAGAAAAAAAGAGAGAGAGGAAAAAAGAAAAAGAAAAAAGAAAGGAGAGGTCCGCAAAAAAAAAAAATTGTGCCGCAGTTAATCCGACGCGCTCGCGCCCATGATATGCAGATTTTACGATGAATCTTTTTTACGTCTCCCGTTCGTCCCTATCCTCTTCCTTCCCACTTTTTTTGTTTGTTTCTTTTTTTTCCTTTTTTTTTTCTTTTTTTTTTTTTTTCTTTCTTTCTTTCTTTCTTTCCTTTCACCCTTCTTTTCTCTTTTACATTCGTCCCACCGACCTCCTTTTCTTTCTTTTTTCTTCTTTTTTTCTCTCGACTTTTTCTTGCTTTCCTTTTCTTTTGAACTTCTTTTTCCTCCTTTATTATTTCTTTCTTTCTTTTTTCTTTTTTTTCTTTCTTTTTTTTTTTTTTTTTTTTTGTCTTTCTACTATTACTAAGGACTATCGGCATTGTAAATCTCGATCTTTTCTCACTGGAGAAATCATTTTCCTTGACGGGAACCTTTTCACAAGCTATAATAATATACCTACGGACATTGGACGTTTCATTAGTCATTATTACCAACGCCAAGGTCCGCAGGCTGGGATATTCGATAACATTATATTAAAATATCCTTCGGGCTTCTCCGTCTCTTCTATTTTTCTTCTTTTTTCTTCATTAGTTTCTAAATATCATACGCGTCATTGCGTGGCTTAACTCGCTTAAGAATTATTATTCGCGTAAGATTTTTACGATCGCCGGGACTATTCGTTTACGATCGTTGTGGGAGGAACTATCAATGATTATTAGCATTTTCCTTTTGCATCTTTCAATACATCCAATAACTAATCTGTTAAAATGACAATTATTAGATATTGTATGACTTTGAGAAAAAGGAGAGGAAGAAGAAAAAAAAAAAAAAAAAAAAAAAAAAAAAAAAAAAAAGAAGAAAGAAAACGAAGAAAAAAAAAACGAAATAATTCGCGAAAGAAAATTACGAATGAATGTAAGAAATTATTACGTACGTTAAACGATATAAATAAAAATTCGTTAACGCTAATGAACGCATTTAATCATAATTTCTTATTTTTTCCTTTTTTCGTTCTTCTACATCTTTCTTTTTTTTTTTTTTTTTTTTTTTTTTTTTTTTTTTTTTTTTTTCTTTCTTTCTCACGATTATTACCCTCTTTATCTCAAGACGAAATTGAAAGATAGGAAGAAAAATGCAGTTGCTTTTTACATGAGGATCGAAGAGGCAGACATGGAAAAAAGAGAAGAACGTCGTCGAACGAAAGAACGAATGACCGGCCAACTCGATTCCGAACTGGCCGCGCTCGCGCGCGCTCACATATACAAGTGAAAAAGACAGAGCCTTCACTTCGTCTGCATTCTGTCGCTTCTTTCGGATCGGCAGACGTCAGGGCTCGTGAAAGCTGTCATTGTGCTGGCTCATCTCGCGGCCTATGCTGGTCTTGAGCTTTGTCTCTCTTTCTCTCTCTCTCTCTCTCTCTCTCTCGTGCGCGTATGTGCCTGCGTGCGTTTCCTTATACTATTACACACGTATATATATATATATATATATATATACCTGTGTGTGTATGTGCATATATATATATATATATGTATATGTGTATGTATATGTATATGTATGTATGTACGTGCTTTGGATAGAGTAGGTGCGCGAGGCATCTCTCCTTCGAGAGAGCAGCGGTCCCGGCACACCGAGTTTTTTGCTCCAGAAATACGGACCCTGCAGTCAGTCACGGGCAAGCCGTGTATATCCACGTTCACAGCTGTCTCGGCCATCCCGTTCCGTCCTTTTCATCCCGTTCAAACAATAACAACCATTGTCTGTTTACTTATATAACCCCCGGACCATGCCTCGAATTAAATTCCCTTCGTTCATTCGTTCCTTCGTTTGTACGTTCGTTTCTTCCTTCTCTCTTTCTCTCTCTCTCTCTCTCTCTCTCTCTCTCTCGTACTTTTACTCTTACTATTATTCTTACTCTCTTTCTCTTTTCTCTTGATCTATGCATTCTATACATTTAATTTTATCTCATATAATTCCTATATATACTTTATCTGTTAATAAATTTATACGTCAAGTCTTTATTTGCAACTTATTTTATAATTATTTCATCAATCTCTTTTATCGACTAATACTAGTTATTACGTATCCACATCTGATCGTTATAAGTATACTAATTTTTTTCATACAGCGCGTAGGCTCGAAGAAATGTAATATTCGCCGTAAATAAACGGTCGAGCTCCTCCTCTTCTTCTTCTTCTTCTTCTTCTTCTTCTTCTTCTTCTTCTTCTTTACATAATCATGCGCGTTAATTGTGAGCTTAGCCGTTTTGGAATTCCACGAGTCTTCTTCTTCTTCTTCTTCTTCTTCTTTTTTTTTTTTCTTTCTGTTCTTTTTCTTTTTTTTTTTTTTCCTTTTAGTAAAAAATTATAATCAGATGCTAATGTCGGTTCGGCCGGTTTTTCTTCTCGACTTCGATCCTACTTTTTTTTTCTTTTCTTTTCTTATTTTTTTCTTCTTCTTCTTCTTCTTCTTCTTCTTCTTCTTCTTCTTCTTTTAACAGCGTAACCGAGAACGCGAAGACGCTTACGCGGAAAGGATTCTAGATGAATCATGAGAGTGGAATTTGGAAGGTTCCAATAACGACCTTCGATTATGTCTGCCTGGAGAAATAATATTTGGTGAAGGGATTCAAACACGTTTAGGTTTGATTTTTGAATCGTCTTTCTCTCTCTCTCTCTCTCTCCTTCTCTGACAGATCTGTTCCTTTATTATCAATAAAAAAAAAAGAAAAAAGGGAAGAATGATATTTTCTCTTTTCGAGCTAACCTTCACTAAGGACATTCTTATTTTGAACTATTACTATACATAGAAACGATTTTCACGAGCTTATACGTGAAGCAGGCATGAAAAAAGAAAAAAGAAAAAAAAAAAAAGAAAAAAAAAGAAAAAACTGTATTAAGATAAACGATCTGTAGCACGATAAAAAAATGAGTCCTAGGGTCGTACGGCAAAGGAAGGGTGCCAGCAATATTTCGAACAGAGCAACGCTATCCGTTTATTAATCCACTCGCTGGAAACCCGATGTTTTCATCGTGTTCGTCGGAGTGGGTCGTCGTTCGCGGTACCAGTGGATCTCAACTTGCTATTCTCAGAAACGAGATATCAATTTGATCAATGAGAAGAGAACGAACGTTTTACGATAGAATCTTCCCGTTGATGATTGATCGATAATAATGAATAAGAGAAAAGAAAAAGATGAAAATATTTATTGACAAGTAAACGTATGTATCTATCAAACGACCGAGCAAATCTATTCAAAGTATACATTTTTTCTCTCTTCTCATTCGTGTTTACGTTTTGTATGACGACACTCGATAACTGTAGAGAGGCTTACGGTCCTTATCTCATAGTTTACTTTTTCTTTTTCTTTTTTTTTCTTTGTTTCTTTTTTCTTTTCTTTCTTTTCTTGTTTTTTTTTTTTTTCGTACGACAGAATCAATTCTGTCAAGGTGTCTTACTATCGTCACCATTTAGCACGCACGATCGCATCCCGATTTGTTCGAAGTACTCGACGACGATGGCAATTCGATTGGAAGCAATTTCAATTTCGTTCGTAAGAATTTTAACGTTTCAAGTAGTAAAGGAGAGATTGAAAAAAGAAGAAGAAAAAAAAAAACAAAAAAAAAAAGAAAAAAAAAAGACAAAAAAAAAGAAAGAAAAAAAGGAAAGATGAAGAAACGAATTGCGTCGACAACAGACAGCATCGACATCGACGTCGACGTCGACGTCGACGACGGACGACAGGACCCCAGGCAGCAACGACAGCGGCAGCAATTCTCCTCTCCTGAAGGGTCCTCGTCTACGGATCTCGGAAGGCAAGGCACCCTTGAGCACGGTTCCCTTCTTTTTTTTTCTCTTTCTTCTTCTTCTTCTTTCTCCTCCTCCTCCTCCTCCTCCTCCTCCTCCTTCTCCTCCTCCTCTTCATCCTCCTCCTCCTCCTCCTCCTCCTTCTTCTCTTCTTTTTCTTTTTCTCTTTCTTCTACTTCTTCTTCTACGCTTCCGTAGACCCCTTGTCTCCATAGCGTCTACGTTTCACGTAGAGCACGCCAAGGCAGGCCCCTTTAAGCATATAAATTATTAGAGCCGCTTCAAGGACCACTTGGAATCCGCCATTGTTGCACGCGCCGTGTACGCGCGCTCGCGCACACACCTAGGTACCTACGGAAGACGACGTGTTCTACGCTTTAAAGACGAACAAGACTAATCCCAAGAAGGCACTCGAAGACGCTCTTCTCCAGGATCTTTTGCTACCTCTTTTACCTTATCTCCGTCTTCGTCGTCGTCGTCGTCGTCGTCGTCGTTGTCGTCTTCTTCTTCGTCCTCCTCCTCCACCTTCCTCTCCTCCTTTCAATTCTTTTTTTCTCTTCTCTCGGAATACTTTATATATTTTCTTTTTATTCTTATTCATTCTAATCGATACTCTCAAGCTCGAAATGGTTCCATTATCCTTGACACGTCGCCACACCTTAAAGCGTTTATCATAATACAGGCCGTTATTATTTTACGCATAATTATCAATGAATAGATTCTCCAACTAGATCCGATCGCATTTTGCTACCAGTGTAAGTAAGCTTCGTAATCCGTGATGTAGATCGCGTGAAGTAATTTAAATGGTCTGTCGGTTTTGATCGTTCTGGATCGAGAAACTCGAAGTCATCGCGTTCAGGTGCCAATTAACTTGAAAATCAATTATGTTCATCGTTTGAAGGATCAGAGATTTACAGACGGTGACTGTATCAAGCTTACAGCTCACAACGATCTCCGTTATTAACGACGTCGGAAAACGATAATTAATTGAAATGAAGTACCTTATCATTCACCTGTATTATTTGGGTAGCTGTTAACCGATATCGTTGTCATATCGCATAAATATCGATACCAATGTCGTAGCTGTGAAATGTGAATACCACATTCTCTCTCTCTCTCTCTCTGTCTCTCTCTCTCTCACTCTCTCTCCCTCTCTTTCTCTCTCTCTCTCTCTCTCTCTCTGTTTCTCTTTCTCTTTGCTCCTCTCTGGTTGAAGGAACAGCAATTAATTGAAGGAGGCTGCAGAAATTGCGGGCGTCTTTGAAGTGGCGAACACCTTAAGCTGTATCCACTGATGTTATCCTTACGGTTGGTTTAACACGGAACAGGTTCGCCTTTGTGAACGACCGAAATTTCCAAACATTTTATCTCTACCTTCGTAATGTGTTAAAAAACGTTAAGTTTATGAATTCGTCCGGTTAAATTTTCACGTAACGCGATGCTCCCTCGATAATATGTATATGCTTGTTAGAAAGAATAATGCTAAGTAAGATCGTCTCGAATAATTAACCCGATGTTGTTATCTATGTAAATTCGTCGGTGATCGTGACCCAAGAACCATTTTCGTTAGCTACCATTATTAATTGCATAGAAGAATTTTAATTAGCGAATAGCACGAACCACGGATTAATTTAAACTCTAGCCATAACGAGTGGACCATGTCCGAGAAATAAAGAGGTATAGTTCTCGACTAATTAAGCAAACTATTTATTTACGATTATCTCGATTCTAAGAAATGTCGTTAGAAGCGGGGAGAGTAAGAGAGGAGAAAAAAAAAAAGGAGGAAAAATATAAGGAATACTCGGGGAATGGAACGGGCTCGCCCTCTACGACATAATCGTGTCTCCTTCTACCAACCTCCATCCTAATTAATAGCTTCGAAGACGACCGTAATAATAGATTCACCACGCTGAAAGATATCCGACACGCGTAACTACTCGCTGGAGAAACAAACTCGACGTCTTTCGCTTTTCTTTACCCTTCTTTCTTCCTCTTCCTTTTTTTCTTCTTCTTCTTCTTCTTTTTTATTTCTCTTTTGATTTATTTATTTATTTATTTATTGTTTTTTTTGTTCTTTTTCTTTTTTCTTTTTCCTTTTTTTCTCTCTCTCTCTCTCTCTCTCGTTTCTTCCTTTGGAAAAGAATAGTCTCGATTGACGATGAGGAAGTGATGCGTTTTTAATGAACGACCAAGGCGAACTTTTGACTCGTGCGACTAAACGGAATGCAACGTCATCGACACGATTACCGGCTATCCCACGCTGAAGCTCGAGGTTTCCTTAACGATCGAGAACATTAAAGGCGACCTTCGCGTGCTCCACGTCTTCGAGTTTTGCTTCTGTCGAACGAGTAGTCTATCATTCGCCCTTCCGACTGAATTACGATGCCAGAAAGTAAGAAGAGATCAAAGTATCGACGGCAACGTTCATTTCTATTTATCGTATATTCGAAAGATATCAATTATTTAAACAATGATACACGAACGAAAGATAAATTATTTTTATCTTCGATATCTAAGAATAAAATGACTCTCTGCTATTATCTTTGTACGTGCTGTAGATGCATGTTACAAAAGAAAATGACATCCGCTTGAGATATGTTATATTCGATATTAAAACATGATCGGTAGATATTCGATTCGTTCGATCGACTCTTCTTTATTTACGTAAAAAAAAAAAGGTTACTGACCACTTTACTTCCGTGAAAAAAAGGAAGAAAGAAAAAAAAAAAAGAAATAACAGATCGATCCAAATCTCTCAATAATCCATATTTATACGTTTAAAATCGAACGTATGTATTTTAGTCGACGTATCGATTAAGAGATACGATATCAATTCCGGTTCGATCATTATCGATTCATGAAATAACGAAGAATAGTTTTATACGAAATGTTCCAAGTCATTTGCTATAATAATGCTTTAAAATCGTCGAAGAATAAAATTGAAGCACATGGAGAAGGATAAATTACAATGATTATATAAGCGTAAGAGAGAATATTCCTTTTACCGATTAGATCGCTCGGATCGACGACACTGATACTGCGATATCTTCAACATCTTTTCTTCTACCAAATAAAAGTTTACAAAGAAAGAAGATTTCGAACGATCCACCGGCGGAAGACGAAGATACATAGATACATATATAAGCCACGACATCCTTGATCTCGATGCAGCCGAACGAACGATGTAACGTGCACGCGCATGATCATGCAATCTCTCGAAGATCGAGGCGATCGAGCGACACTTTTCAAAACCCGATGAAATTGGCCGTAATTGCGCGAAAGGGAGCAGGTGATACGTAGAAAAGGGGGACACGGCGCGTCCAATTTGTGCTTGCATCTGCCTAACGACAGCCGGCGTTGACGAAATGTAAATTGAGCGGCTTCGAGAGGAAAGAAAAGAAGAAAGAGAGAGAGAGAGAGAGAGAGAGAGAGAGAGTGTGTGTGTGAGAGAGAAAGAAGAAGAAAACGAAAGAGGGCCTCCCTCCTCTTCGAGGTTACCTCGCACGATTCTTCTTTTTCGTCGAAAGGATCTATCGATCGTCGAACGATTATTACGTCTTACCGATAATGTAATACAATATTTTTCTTCTTATCTATTTATTTATTTGTTATTATTTTTATTTTTATTTTTATTTTTTCTTTTGAAAATTGGCCCCTCCTGAAAGACGTTATTATAATTCTCATTTAACTCGTTTACGTTTTCTTTATATAATGTATGTAAAAAGAAAAGGTAAGGAACATATAACGATATCGTATCTCAATTTCTAAATATTTGAAAATATGAGGTTCTCTCCTTGTAACGCGATATCGTGTAATACTTGTTTTACGATAGGAAAGGATTCGGTGTCGAATAACGGCCATAATACGTAGTAACGATCGCTTAGAAAGGGAACCGTGTATCAATTTGTCAGAACTAGAGAGATTTCTTGTACGACCATTTCTTTTCTAGTAACTTACACGGACGAGTCGGTGATACGTCGTGACGTGACGCGAAGGTTCTCTCGTAAGTAGCAAGTAGAATGAAAAGTAAAGAAATAGAAATAAAGAGAAAGAGAACACGTACTGACATAAGAGAACAGTGAGTGATAAGTTTTGAGGCAATCGCGAGTGCAACCGCGATGGCCGAGTTTTAACGAAAGAAGGAGAATGTCCTTGTCGACTACGTATCGATCGTTTATTGGATCGTTATAATTAAAGGTTATTGAATTTCATGAGGAGGCTGGTCCGATCGCCAACATCGATCGAGAATCAAGGTCGACTTTGATCAAGGATCTAACCATCGGCACTACGTGGAACTTTGATATCGTAGTACGATAAACGCTTTAATAATACCTAAGTGTATATATATGGTCCGACGTGTACTCGCGTTAATTGCTTATAACATCGTAGGACATTAATTCGTCGCAACGTAAGTGATTAATTCTGTTTTTCTTTTCTTTTCTTTTCTTCGTTTGTTTCTTTTTTTTTCTTTTTTTTTTTTTTTATTTCCTCTTTTTCTTTTTCTTTTTTTTTTGTGTGTTTTCTTGTAAAGGTAAAATATCTTGTTCATAATGGTACCTACATACATATATTTTTAATAATATGATCCAACAAATTGATACTTAGAACGTATTTATATATATATATATATATATATATATTTTTTTTTTTTTTTTTTTTTTTTCTTATGGGTAAAGTTTTACGACAAAGATCCTATAGAAATGATATCGAGTTCTTAAAAAATTTATTCTTTCAATCGTATGCGGAAATTCGGAATGATTAACAAAGACACTTTTATTATGTAGTCAGATAATTCTCTCATTCTCGAATAGTCCGATTCTTGGAGCAATGCCAGATGAATTGAATCGAATCGATTCGAATCGATTCGATTCGAGGAGAACATATTCGAAGCGTCCGAGGAAGTTTCGTTGCGGTTAGAAAGATTAATATGCATATCGTGATCCACGTTTTCTCGTGATTCTCGAGGACGCTGCTTTCGATAGTTTTCCTTCAGGCTGCGGCCAGGTAATATTTGCGATAATATTTTGTAGCATGACTCGTTGAGTTGTTCAATACACGTTCGCTCGCGTTCGTCCCGATCTCGGAGACCACGTTGCGTTTATACGCGCAGCAGACCGAACCACACCCAGGGTTTCTAAACGCCCGTAAATATCCGTCCTCATGGAGAAACTATCGGCCTCTTAGAAATTCGAAAGAAGTTTGACTCTTTATCGTTCGTTCATATATATCTACGTATGTATGTTTTGCTCGTGAAAGTTTTACTTCGATGTATATAACATACATACTTAACTGGACCACCAACGTTTGTAAAAATCTAATCGCCTTTTGAATTTATACGATCGTAAGACGAGTCCGTCTGATACGGTAAAATCAGCGGAACGGAATAACCAACGCGGGACAAGTTGTTCTCTAATCTCGAATTATTTCATTCTCGTTCTTTCTCTCCCTTTCTCTCTCTCTCTCTCTCTCTCTCTCTCTCTCTCTCTCTCTCTCTATCCTTTTCTATCTCAATTTATCTTCTTCTTCTTCTTTTTCTATAGATTGTACACATACCTACCTACGTATGACGATATCAAACAATCGTCCGTATTATAAAAGGTCATACGAGGAATGTTTATACATAAAATATCGTATGTAAGCAATGAACGTCGCGTCCTGGCGTGTCAATAAGCTGTCACCTTCATTTCGATGAACATCAACTTTCATCGTTCCTCTTTCCTCATGGAATATCTTAGATACGAAGGAACGTTCGACGATGCTGCACTCTGAACGCCTCCTCGGCTTGGCTTGGTCGTTCACCGTCGCGCAAAAACCAAGACCATCCATCTCTGAGACCGGACAGCGCCCTTACGAATTCCAAAGACGTACGTGCCGTATAATTAGAACGTAAAAATTTACATTGCCGACGATCCACGGTACGGAGCCGGTCTTCTTCTCGCAGGCATTCTTAAAAAATGGCTGCCCTCTTCGTCTTGTAGTACCTTTAAAAAGAAAATAGTCTAAGAGGAAAAATACGGGAATAAGAGTTCGAAGAAAAGTTTTTCAAAAGTTTAGTATCGTCAATCTATCGCACGTCGTCGGCACGCTTTTTCCAGTTTCGATTCATACTATAATAAACACAATTCGCTATTTACCATAGTCGTGGTCCAGACTCCGTTTCTAAACTGCACCTGCGTTGGTTCCTGGCCGTAGGTTAATAATTTTCAAGACCAACTCATTACCAAGTTGCCAGGAAGAACTTACGGGACAACGAGATAACTTTCGAGCCGCTTACTACATACAACGGTACTACGGTTGTCGATGCGTTTACAAACCTCGCTTAACTTTTTCCTTTTTCTTTAGAAAATTATAATCACTTTTGATATCTTCTTGAGAAAAAGGATATTCATCCGTTTAAAAGCTAACTTAACGCTTTAAGATCATAGAAAATGTGGTATATATGTGGTTATCTAAATATAACATAGTACAAGTTTGAAATATAAGAAAGATAAATAAATCATCGTTTTAGAATCAAAACGACGAGAAGTTAGAAAATTATTTTTGGATTTCTCTTCGAAGGATTTTCGGGGAATCGTTCAATTTGGAAGCTGTTGGATCGAGTTCAACGTTCTTTTGGAAAATAGCAAAAAAAAAAAAAAAAAAAAAAAGAAAGAAAGAAATGAGAAAGAATGAAAGAAAGAAAAAAAGCGGAAACGTTCTAGCGAGATAACTCTGGTCGCCCGAAAGATCTGCATTAAACGATCGCTCAAAGTTAATTACTACCGAGCCTGATCTCACCCCATAATTATGTACGTCCGGTCGATCGCGCGTTCAATGTATTTACGACTTATAGTACAATTTTTTTCACAGTGAAAAACGCGTTTACTTGCCCGAAGGGACGCTCGTAAATAATGGCACGCTCTAAGCTCTAATCCTCGAGTCGTGCGATACTCATCAAAGAGATGGTACACGCCTTTCAAATTTTCTTCTTTCTCTCTGTCTCTCTCTCTCTCTCTCTCTCTCTCACACACACACGAAACACCGTTACTCGTAAGGTTATTTTAATGAAGCGTTAATGCGTTAATGGTAACAGTCTTATTTCCTTAAAAAAAAAAAAAGAAAAAAAAAGAAAATTTTATGCACATATAATCGCTCGATCAAGTGAATTGAAATTATTGGAAAAATTTGAATGATAATAATTGAAATTATTTCTCCAATATGTTATATATAAATACATTTTCATTATATACAAATTATGGATGTATGAAAATCATTGAGTAAGAGTGTAAGTGCAAATTGAAAAGCCGAAGGAAAGTAGCCGAAGGTAAATGAAAAGAAATAATAAAAAAAAAGAAGAAGAAAAAAAAAAAAAAATAATAATAATAATAAAATATGAAGAAAGAGAGAAAGAAAAGACAGAGAGAAGATATAAGAAAAAAAAGTACTTCGACGAAAGAAGGAGCACCTTTATAGAATCGTGTTTTACGAGGCACACGATAAATTACGATCCGTCAAAAGGGGTCTACCAAGCGTGTTCCACGCGTTCGCCGCGTCGTAACGCAACGGCTTGGCCGCAGGTGCAGTTACGATCGCTCGCTCGCGCTCGTAATTTCATTCGTTTACTTATTCTCTGTCATTTAACGCGACGACGTTCTCGTTCGACGATGTTTCAACTCTCTCTTTATCTTCTTCTTGATTACTTCTTCACAAATCAACGATTTTTATTTACATTCGAACGTAGTCTGTAATTTAAAATAATGTTAATTAACATTTTATTATTATTATTATTATTATTATTATTATATTTGTCTTCTCAGACTTTTTGTGCCTAGTTAAGAATAGAAAATTACACGAAGCGGTTTGATCAAGCGTGTTTTCTCTATGTTAGATTTGTTTATAGAGTATTTAAGAATTTTTTTGTGATTTTTTTATTATTATTATTATTATTATTATTATTATTATTATTATTATTATTATTATTGGAATTTCTACCATTTCTTATTGAATTTCTTTGATAAATAAGAAAAATTTTTTAAACCGTTTCAATTGAAAGTAAATAAGTAGAACGAATAATTTCTCGAGATCTAACATTTCTTTTTTCTTAAGTTTATTCATAGAACGTTTGCGATCGTTTGCGGTTAAATCGATAACGGCCGAAGTTTTTTACGCTATTACGTGCGATCGTGCGTGACTGAAGGAAGAAGCGATCTCACGCAAACATTGATTTCATCGCGATTTTCTAATTATGGAAAACGTGATCGCCACGCGCGAGCTACGTTTATCGCTGCCCGTACCTGTTTTGAACGTCTTTTTATATGTATCGTACTATGGGAATAGTCGGATCATATACTAACATCGATATATCGTCTAGGATTTCTTTTTTTATTTTTTTATTTATTCTTTTTCTTGCCTTTTTTTTTTCTTTTTTATCTTCAGTCCGATATGTTTTTCGAATCGTAGTAGGATGAGTATATATCATTGATGCTGTTAGTGATAACAGAATGTATTTTTACTTGTGGTTGAAATAACTTATGTAAGATCTGCGGAAACGATCCGGCTTTCAAATATAAAAAAAAAAAAAAAAAAAGTAGAAAAAAAAAATAGAAAAAAAAAAAAATAAAAAAAGAAATACAGAAAAAAGAAGTTCGAACCTTCAAGTACATAGAATCTTTCTATCGTGAGCGTATAATTCGTTAATAATTATGGTTTACTGTTACTACGCATGTTCATCGTAATTTATAATTTATAAATAATTTATAAGGACATAATAATTTATATTCTTTTAAAGTTGCGCTTAGATTACAGCCCTCGGAGCAAGGCAGTTCATATGCCTGAGGTGTCGCAATGAAATCTCAACGAAACACATCGAGATTCTTTTTCGAAAAGGTCAATCTTGCGACTTGTCGAGATAGATTAGAATGGTTCCGTTAATAGAATGGACGCTACAATTGGTGCACATTGTCGATAATGAAGGTAAATAGTAAGAAATCGTTAATTAGTACGACGTGTTTTATGCCGATCGACGTTAGTTTAGCCTCGTCATTTGATTTCTCTTCAGTAACGATAGCCGGATGTGTGGTCGAACGACGGGAAACATCCTGCCCTGTAAATTAGCCCTTTCTCCTTCCCATTCTCCTTCACCCTTTGTATAAATCTATTTCCGTTCTATTTCTCAGTGAACGTTGATTGTTCTAATAGATCAAGATAGAAAATTAACATTTGTATTATATCGTATAACAGTTTAGTTTTGTTTAGTTCAATTGGATCACCGAGAACTTTCTTTTTTTTTTTTTCTTTTTTTCAACTACTATACGAACACTTTCTTTAATATAAATTTAACAGGATGCAGGACGTCGGAAAAAAATGATATCACAATGGCAGTTCGTTTCTAACACAAATTCGCGGATGTTGGTCAGTTCGATAGGATGGCGCGGTTAACCCTCTTCCTTTTTCAATGTCACGTTTTAAACGGACGCAAAACAAGGATTAGATATTACGTAATATTATATCTTGGTATTATTAAGTTCTCTTAAATGCAACTGATTAATTGGAGCTAGCCGAGATAAGAATTAATGTAACAATATCTCATCTACGAGACTATTTGATTTCTTCTAAACTAACAAATCTAACTAACGAAAAGAAAGTTATGGTTTATTGTTGAGATATAATATCTTTGTGTTTCTTTTAAAGATTAACTAATGCCTTAAGCGACGTATTAAAGAAAAGCAATAATTAGTTTTCTATTTGTTCGTTTTATTTGTATCTTTCATTCCATCGGACGATAAAGGTAATGAGAAGAAAAAAAAACAAGAAAAAAAAAAAAAATCAAAATCAAAAAGAAAGCTTATGCGTTCGTATCGATGACGGATCTATTAAATTCGTTGGCAGTTGAGAGAAAAGAGATAGATAGAGATAGAGAGAGAGAGAGAGAGAGAGAGAGAGAAAAGAAAGAAAAGAGAGAAGGTATCTATCGCAATCAGAATCGAAGTGGACGCGTTTATTCGCGCGAAAGGCGCGTAGCAAACGGCTGTCTAGTATTCTAGTACTTCACCATATTGCTCACGAGGATATCAGATAAGACGAAAATGAATTGCCGCGCGTAAAGTCAACCGATTGTCGGAGATCTCATTGGCGATTTGTTCTCGGACCTTTCGGTGCTCAAACGCGAGCATTCGATAGGTAACATTTCCAGTCAGACTCCTTCTCTCCTTTTCTTTCCTTCTCTTTCTTTCTCTCTCTCTCTCTCTCTTTCTCTCTTTCTGTTTCCTATTTTCTCTCTCTCTCTCTCTCTCTCTCGTTTGAAATCTATCGGTACTCACGCGGTTTCGTGCGAAAAAGCAAACAATGAGACACGCTCCTCGTCGTAGTATCGCGACTCTCCGCAACGAAAAGCCATCAGATAAAGGCACCCGAGATCTTTATTACTTAGCGTTATAGATCGTTCTTTCCTTAGAGAAATAAACAATAGGCACGTTGCGTATACGAGTTCGCGTTCGCTAAGGGTTATCTCGAGTAAGGGAATACGGTACGTTACAAGGTATCAGATAAGAAATAAAGGAAGGAGAAAACGATGGTGAAGAAACGAGGAGGGGTTAGTACAGTGCACCATTCGTACCTTCTTATCGTAGTAAGTGTTCTCCCGAGATTTCCCCTCGTCTTCATTTTGTCTTCCACGTGTTACCACCATGGTGTAAATTATTTTTCGATTTACTCCGCGACTCTCTACAATTGGAGAATTTGCCTTTTCTCGGTAGAACAATCAATGAGAATTCGAAACATCTAATACTAAAGATACTTATCGATCTTTATAGATTTATCATACTTTATCGCAAAGTATACTTGAATTATTATTATTCGGTTAAGATGGTACTTACAACGTGAATTTATTTAAAGGGATACAAATAGGAGAATCTCGATTAAATTACATCTCGATGCTCGACTTTATTATCGAGCTATCGTTCAATCTGAATACCGAGAAAGGAGGGAACAATGGAGTCGTTCTTCGTCGTTCGTCTGTTCGTTCATTCCTCAACGTCCAACATAGAGACATCCCGTATGACAACTATAATAAGATTATGACCTTGAGTAAGATACGAGAAGTTGAATCGTTAAGGCATATGATAATCTTTATAGATCGTGTTGAAGATCATTCTTCCCATTAATTGATTATTCTAATATCTTTGACACGCCTTTTCCTTTCCATTATACCATACTCGTTAATTCTCATAATTTTCTTTATTTTCACCTTTCTCATCGTCGATTATTATTATTATTATTATTATTATTATTATTATTATTATTATTATTATTATTACTATTATTATTATTATTATTACTCTTTCTCTTTCTATCAGCGGAAGGCATATATACAGCGCAAGAAATTGTAACGAACCGTGACTCGCATCCGCGGCGTATCCTTTGCGATCCATCATCGAGTTGAAGAGAGTAAGAGAAAAAGAGAAAGAGATGGATTGCAAATATATACTATGCATACACATATATACGTACATACGTACATATATTTTCACCTCTGACGCTTTCTTCTTTATAAAGTAGTACTCTTTATTATGACAGTCTTAACAATTTTATCGAATATTAAGATGCATCGAATCATTAGGGCTAACGAAATAGAATGGTACTATCCTGTCGAAGGATGAGAGTAATTTGTAAAAGAAAACGAAGGTAGTAATGCCATAGGTGTTACAACATTAGCATGGAATTCTATACGAAAATAGCATGAATTATATTCACGACTTTCAACGTTCTAAGTATGTATTTACGTATCTAGTATGTATCTATGTATTTATATATGTATGATGTTTCTACGTTGACTATGTCTCTCGTGGCCTACAAGCTTTTAACTTTTTCTTTTTTTTCCAATCCGTTCTACGTTCGTAGGCGCTACTCGATCACGCGGCAGAAGAGAAATAGGAAAAAAATTGTCTAGCCCCCCCATGTGTATCTCAACTCGCAGCGGTGTCCCATGATATCCCAGCGTTTGATTTATGCTACGGATTTATGCTCTCGGTCTCTCGTACGCATGAAACGACAGTATAAAGGGACAGAGAGGAGATCCAGAAGGAACGAGAGAGAGAGAGAGAGAGAGAGAGAGAGAATCAACGGCTACCTACTCCACCATTGTCCAATGATTTACGTTCGTTCTATAATCGCGGTGCAAAGATTTCTGCCAAAGTTGTCTCTTCGTTCGCTGTCGGCTTCGAGAAAATAAATCCGAAGAAAAGAGAGAAGATCTCACGAGAAAAATGTTTGGAGATGATCGAGAGAGAGAGAGAGAGGGTTAAAAGATTCTTCTTTCTACCAATTATAGTATTAATCCTTGCGTGACCGAGTTTTAAGAAACCACCATCACGTGTATTCGTTTTAAATCGTTTCGAGCCACGAAAGGATAACCGATGTGCCTTTATACTTTAAATCGAGTAACGTAGGTAGATATTACAACAGCTATTAATTTTTCTTTTTCTTTTTCTTTCCTCCCTTCCTATTCTCCATTTTCATTCGACGTAAATACTCAGATAACTCGTCGTTTTAATCCTTTCTTGCTTTCCAATTCGGCGATGCAGATCGAACTAATAGCTATTTCACGGTGCAACGAACGACGTAGAAGGAAGAAAGAAAGAAAACACGGCTATTGTGTGTGCGTGCGTAGGTAGGAGTGACTCGATCAATGAATCCAGTGAAAGGATAGAGGTAAAAGTGAGAGAAAGAGAGAGAGAGAGAGAGAGAGAGAGAGAACGAAAAAGAGAGAGAGAGAGAGAACGAAAAAGAGAGAGAGAAAGAGAAAGAGAAAGAAAGACAGGAAGAGAGAGGAGGTAAAGCGACGCTCGCTAATTGGTGGTACTAATTAGCACAGAGGCGTCGTCTCGAAAGCACTCTCTCACCAGCCGCTTCTTCACGTGTAAAGCACTGTGTATGTCGGTATTATTACGAGGAGAAAAGCGAACGGCTGGCGATACGAGCGAAATTTCTATGTTAATAATACACCATGTAATTCAGGCGGGTTCATGTTCCGCGTCACCTCGTCTCACCTCGTCTCGTCATCGTCTTTGCATGATGTCCTTTCGCGCATTATCGTATAACCGCGCATTCAAAAATCCATCCGCGGATAATTAGTCGGTCGTGTTGTTTTTCATCGATGTCATTCGCGCGTACCATTTCACGACGAAATTTCAAAAGTAGCATTGTTAAAATCTAATAACTCTACAAAATATATTTTATTCGAATAGAAATTTTTGCGCAAGTTCGGATTTAAAAGAAAAAAAATCTTCGATCGTTCTAAGGGATATTATTGCTTTTTTTTTTTTCAATGAGAAAATTCGGAAATGTAAAAAAATCGAACACTGAATGAACATCGTTTCTAACGTCGACTATATTCATTGAAATCCCTGTTCGCTAGACATTTGCATATTATAACGATATCTAGATGGTGGCACGTTAATGTCGTTGTCGTTGAACGTACACCATATATAGACACGCACACCTGCGTTCATGTTTGCGCGCGACTCTGGCATCCGGCAATTGTCCAGGTAGTTGTCTCTCTTTTTCTTTCTCCTCCTCCTATTCCCGTCTTCCTCTTTTTCTTCAGTTATCCCTTTTCCTCATATTTCTCTATTTTTTTTCTCATACCACTTTCGTACAGATATTTTTATCGAACTCCATGTCTTTAATAACTAACGTTATTATTAATAATTATCGATAAATATCTATAATTTAGTTCACGATGATTATTTATTGATAAGTTATCGATAATTATTAATTATTTTATCATTAACTGGCATTTTTTTTAAGCAAAACCAAAACGTAGAGGATCCTAAGAGGAAATCGAACAAGAACGATAATAAATCTCGCCTGGTTCTATCGATGGTACGAAAAATGTAGGCGCAATGGCGCGTTGTAAGGAGTATCCGCAGCACGTTCTATAGTATTTTACGGAGTACCGTTACCGTGTACGGTATAATTACGACGATAATATCGCGATAGTTCCATGGTGACACGGCCTGTAAAACTTGCTGCTCGACGTTACAACCGTGCATTACCGCTTGGCTAGGGCCTAGACCGATAAAGTCGCGGTGAAAATTTTCTGCATACCATAATTCACCGTTCTACGGCATACCAAGTTTACATATGTGTATACTTACAGCCATTGTTGATTGTACGCAAAGAACGAAGTCATTCGATTTTCGGTAACTTTCGTTATCGTAAGGTCTCTACTTTACTTTGAAATATTTTCCCAACAAAATTTTTAACTTTTGCTAAAAGTGAATCGTCATTGATAACCACCTATGGTTTTTTTTTTCTTTTCCTTTTTATATCGTTCTTTTTTTTTTTTTTTTATATCTTTCAAAGAGTACACGTTATCGAAACTCTATGCGAGATATTTCTCATTTTAATGATACATTACATGAATTAATGTAGATCGTCCTTTTAAATCAATTACCTCCTAATATTTCTCTGTGTATCCTTTCCAACATAACATCTTCTCTTTCGTACGAGCTCAAAAGATGTTCGTTCTAATGTCATTCTTATCACCGGTTTATAAGTAAAAATCCATGGACGCTGGAGATAGAAGACCCTTCACGTTAAAACTCTTTCGAAAATGACGTGATCCCAGCGGGTGATCCAATGTTCCCCGTGATTTCGAAAGAGTCGAAAATCGAAACTCCTTCGTCAAGGGTAGTAGGGTCGGTTAACCGAAAGAACCCCTTGTCTCGTTCTCTCTCTCTCTCTCTCTTTCTATCTGTCTATCTATCTATCTATCCATCTCTCTTTCTCTTTCTCTCTTTCTTTCTCAGCAGGCGTGCTGAGGCCGGTAACAAAAGTCGAAATTGCATGGCATTAGTCAAACATCACCACGCCGTAAAAACCAAAGCTATACCTTTCTCTCTTTTTATTTCTTTTCTTTTCTTTTTTTTTTTTCGATTTTGTTAGACCGGTGTTCCTCCTGTAAGAGTTCGTCTAGGTAGTCCGAACTACGAGCTACCTTTCTTTGGAAACGATCCAGAACCTGACCACCTGGTGCCAGCGAGAATTCCCGAATGAAGCCATCAATAATTTAGGATTGGCAATTGCCTATGGTCGATTGGTTATATGGCATACATACATATGTATCTGTATTCTCGTATCTATATTTTTTCTTATAGCATCTGCCAACATAAACACGAAAGATTTTTCTTTCGAGATAATCTAAAGTATAAAAAATAATACGATAACCTACGATTATTTTAAAAATATCAATATTGTATTTTATTGAGCTTAGATAAACTCTGTTACACGTAAGTTATCATCGTTGATAGTCGACCAGTTTGTGTATTATATTGTAGGTGCTCGTTGCAAGCTTACCTATAATTACCGTGTGTCGAGGCATGGGCTGGAATATCATTAGCTTGTCTCTAGATCGGCACGGATTAGAATAAATACGGTTGGGTCTTTGGGCCACATAGGAACGGTACAATCGGTACTAATCGTCGCAAGTCTCGGGCTTGCTTTTAAACGCTCGATCGTTCGGACCGACGATAATCTTTTTTTCATTACTTTTTTTTTTTTTTTTTTTTTTTTTTTTTAAATTGTTCTCATACGATATATTCCAATTTTAGAAACGCAAAGAAATCAATATTACGTGTTGAGAATAATAATATTAACTTAATGTATATTAAGTAATCGTATTAAGTCCAAATATTAGGACCAACGAATCGATTAAACAGATATGAAGCGGTAAAGAAGTTAATAGGAAACTATTACTTGACAAAAAGAAAATGCTATTATTATTACGAAATATTCTGGATTAAAATAAGTACCCGATGTCCTTAATCCCTAAGGAGTGGTTCCAGATGTCGAGTATATGTATTAAGTTCTATTGGTGATCAGAACATGAATCCTACGTGTGCGTTGGCGGAAATCTTTCATATTGTAAATCATTCTAGGCACGGTGTTAGGATATTCTATGAAAAATTTTTGATTGTTACGATATAAATAGAAGGATAGAGGTTTCATTTTCATTGAAATTTGTTCTTTAATTGTATCATTAATTATATTGTACTTTTTTTTTTTTTTTTATTCTTGTATAACAGTTTAGAACATTTTGAAAGAAAAAATATCATTATTATCTCGTAAATCGACGTAACGATTTGATATATATGAGAGAGATAAGAAAAAAAAAAAAAAAAAAAAAAAAAAAAAAAAAAAAAAAAAAAAAAAAAAGAAACAAAAAAAATAAATAGATTAAATTACACATTTAATGTCTCTATAATAAATTTATCGATCGACGTTAATTTGCTTATCGGACCCGTTTAAAATATATTAGTCATACCATCGATAAGGTTGATCGAGGCTTAATCGACCAATGCATACGATCGATACCTTCTCGAATATGAATCGAATTATTAGAAATGAAAAGAAGAAGAAGAAGAAGAAGAAGAAGAAGAAGAAAGAAACCTTATAGCTTAGATCGTGTAAGTATATTTTATGTTGAAATCCAAGCACGTAGCTATGTATTTACGTTGCATTACCATAACTGTCAGGCGTTCGTCGCATTATATTCGGCCGATGCGCCCGGTTTTCCCTACTTGGCGACTTCCGGTGTCGCCGACGAAGCAAACATTTCCAACAGATAGGTTCGACGACTGACTCGGTGCTGATCGGTAAATTTAATTCGTCTCGATCGTGACCCTCGATAAGCGTATTATCCCTAACAAAAGAGAAAGCTGAGAGTTCGTTTCGTATTTGACCTCGAAGAACGTTGTTGTTTCATTAATTACAATGGGATGTTACATTTCAAAGATATTTCTTTTTTTTTCCTCCTTTTTTTCTTTGGAGATAAAGTATCATACAAATTTGATACTGTTACACATTAACATAAACACGTGATTATCTTTTATCTTACTGTTCAAACAAAATTGTTACACCTATATAATTTATACTAACACCGTACATTCATTCCTATTCTATTCATATTACTTTAGGTTATCTATCCATGATACTATCATGAAAAACGATCTATTCATGAATTCTTTTGTTTTTTTTTAATTTTTTTATTTAATATACACACCGATTCTCATTCTTTCTATTTAAAGTAACATCATCGAAAATGATGATGTCGACGATCGAATAACTAAAAGGCCGAAGTTAAAATTATACATGCTTTCTGTTCAGTATCCTTAAGACCCGTAGTATCTTTGAATGGTATATTTCAGTATACGATAGACGTCCAATTTCCATATTTCGGTATCCCCGTAGAAAACGTTTTAAATTATGAGTATTCGAAAGAGCCAGTCGCTAGCGAGCATTCGCCGCGAGCATAGGCAATATAGTAAATAATAATCAGTATCGGATACGCTTACTTACATGGCAGGAAAGTATGTACAGTCAGAACGCTTAGGATACGCCATAACTGTCGAGTTACAGAAAATTTACATTATCGTAACGCATTCGCGTGAAGATAGCGCGATACTCCATGGGAGAGAAAATTCTATATAAAATAAAAAAGAAAGAAAAAAAGAGAAAAAAAAAATTAAAGAAATGTTAAAGGAAAAAAAGAAAAGAAAAGAAAAGAAAAGAAATGCATATTGAAGGAGGTGGGACAAGTGATCTCTTCTTAGATACCAAAATTCTTCTTTACATCTTGAATGAGATTCATGCCTTGGCAATAAGTAATATTAATAATCTTTCTTATCTAATCCTGTAACGCCTTGCAAACGTGTTCTCTTAATTTCTATTTCTGGCTCTTATCTGAAATATATTCGGATACTTTCAGATCGACATAATTTTTTATTGAAAATAATATTCAATAATAACAGTAAACTAGATATTGATCCTTATATATGATATTACTTTTATATTTATATATATATATATATATATATATATATATATATATATTATATTTATATTATATATTATATATATTTATTTATTTATTTATTTATATAAAAAGGTAAGAACGCAAAATAAGTACGAACGACGTGTTAAACATAGCGTTAATAAGTTATTTAATCAGTGAATATTTCACTTTACTTATGTTCATTAACTAATATTTTAATGTCTATAGGATGCGTGACGTTCGTATTAAATTTAATTAATAGTATAGAAAGTATAATATTAAATTTAATTAATTTTCTATTTCACGTATCTTCATTAAGCCTTAACAGTTAATTTATACGTTTGTTTTAATATAAAAATGTTGTTGAAAAAATATATTAATCTTTCGAGTTACATTAAATCCATATTTCTATCATGAAGTTACCACATAAATTTAGACGTATCAGTCCAGTGACCGAACGCGAAGCGACATATCGTCAACGCGAATTAGACTCTCTCTCTCTCTCTCTCTTTCTCTTTCTCTCTTTCTCTCTTTCTCTCTTTCTCTCTCTCTCACTTTCTCTTCGATGGTAATCCGGTTAACAGGCGAAGCGCGGAGTACTCGCGTGTTTTATCCTAATGAGATCAAGAGCGGTCGCGACCGATACGAGGCTCCTGGGAATCGGCGAGAATGAGTGAAAAGAGATGAAATGAGGGTGGAGCTGCCAATGGCGATGACTACGTAAAAGGAGGTCGTCAACCTCGCGAGAAACGCGTGCCTTTTGGTGGGCACAAGGCTTCTGAACGTGTCGACGAATGTTCACTGTGCTATGGCGATACGCTAATTTAATTAACGGCAAATGGACAGGAACGTAGGTGTCACAGGACAACGGCGAAGGACACACTCGTGTTCAATCTCGAAACGTAAAAGAAAAAAAACGTACAAACGAGAAGGAATAATCAAAAGACTTTGGTAGTCGAAATTAATGTGAGTATATATAGTATGTTACTTATTTACTTACTTATTCACTTACTTACATTGGCGATGCATAAATAATTTATATCGTATTCGTTTTGATTTTTAATTAGTTTTTACATAGGATATAGATGAGAATTAGATTCTAATTATCGTTCATGTATCTCTCGAAATCGTAAAAATGTATTTTGTTGTTTTTATCAAATACGAAATGTTTAATCTAAGTTTTGTACGTAACACAGATGGCGAGTATTTACTTATCATAATTCTTTTCGTTTATTATGATCGTTTATCCTATCATTGTATTTCATTATAAAGAATATTTATATATATGTTCTATTTTTAATGAAAATCTTCTTTAGAAACGATAAAGTTTGAAATATTCTCGGACTGGAACGCAAAAAGAGGAATTTGATCGGAGCATTTATTTTTGGACACAAGGCGGTTCGAAAGAAACGAGAAATGTTTTTACAACCATGGTCGAGGGCGTTTCGCGTATCCTCGCGCGTGTATACGCATGCATCCTAGTGTGTTGCGTATAATAAAAGGGCTGCATCCGCTGTAGACGCATCGACTGGACAATAGGTTTCCTTGGTAGACGAAATTAGTGTTATTATTGGACCAAATGTCCAGGCCACGCCGTGGGAAGAAACCTTTCTCGGCAGCTTCCACTTCCTTCGAATTTATTTCTTCTTTCATTCTTTTCTACCTTTTTCATAACGTTTACTATTTCTATTATTTTCTTTAAATTTCTCTCTCGTAAATTTTTTTAAATCTTACATCCTAAATAAATCTAAATGATATAATAATAAAATTTATTAATATTATATTATAACGAATTCGTTAGATTAGACAAACCTCAAGTAAGAGGGATATATATGAAGTTTTAACAGGAAGTAGGCGTTCGATGGAATTCAGCCAAGGTAGAAGGAAGTCCCTCGTTAACGGTTATATCCTTATGGTAGCAGAACCGAATGTTCCCTCTAAATTTCTTTCTTCGCTATCGGTAAAAACCGATTATTACGATCGCCTCGTTTTCTAGAATCCTCAAATCGTTACTTTTACGAGTTAAGAATTCCACCTTCTCAAAAAGAACTAACTACCATTATGTCGAAATTTTTCTCGTTTAACTTGCCAAGGATATAAGGTGCCAAATCTTAAATCAACGATCGCGTACCAAGTGACCTTCTTCGATGTAACGACTTTGCGTTTTGGCAAAATACCATAGCAAGATAGTATTTGACTCGTATTATAGCAAATTCAAAGTTTCATCGATCATTCCGTATTTTTTCTTTCTTTTTTTTTTTTTTTTTTTTTTCTTTGTTTTTTCTTCTTCCTTTACCCGATCTTCGCGTTTTGAATTTTTTTTCAGAAATCTCTTTTTCGATTCTTTTCCATTTGGGATCCATCTTCGAAGGACGAAAACTTTGTAAAAGGATCGATTCGATTTCGTTTAAGAACGTGCATGTTCCTACTCGTTTCTTCCAGTAGCGTGTTACTCGCGCGGTGATTATCTCGATCTTCGTGCAACGTTCCGGTTTTGTCAGCATTACGACGTGGGCCTTTGTTAGATCCGCGGAGCGAAGGTACGTTCTCTTCGAGATCTTTACCAACCCATACACGTATCTTCTAATCTCCACGAATCATCTAAATGCCCGCTCTGATCCGTTCCCTCTCGTGCGAGAACGTTTCATCATCGAAAATTTCTTAACGGCCTAGTAGTACGATCGCGTACATAGACGTTACCTATATAGACGGGGCACATCTTCTAGTTCTCTTTCTCTTTCTTTCTCTTTGTCAGCTCGTAAATCTCCAAAATGATTGATCACGTCACTCGTTCTTTCCATTTTCGTAAGACGTCGAATATATTCAGAAAGATTCAGGTCAATTCTCATAATAATTGAAACAATTCCTTTATCGAACATTATTCCATATATTTATCATATAAAATATATCTGAAATTAATGTAAATATTAATATTTATATTATCGAAAAGTGTTCAATTTTATAAAATCAATTAATTCAAGCACGAATGAATATCTAAAAGATATGAATTATTTAAAAATCATTTCATCAATGATCAATGAAATTTTAAATCGATCCTTATCGTTTTATATTGACAAGTTTTTTCACAATGAAGAAATAATATTATATATTTGATCTTAAAATCACAAGTAACAAATATATTTCTTTTTTTAGAATCAATAGCAAAAAGAAGAAGAGTCGATTGTTCTTAATTCATTATATAAAAGAACGTATTGCTCGATATCAACACGTCCGATCGATGAAACGATCGCGGTAGGTGCGTCCGCAACATTTTCTCCGTGCGGCGAACGGAGACACGCGTTCGCGCACACGCGCATACCTACGAGGCACGCGCGTTACATCGATGAATCTATTTCCAGTAGCACGTTGCGTAGCGCTTTACGTCTTGCATACGCACATAGTAACGTTGCTTATACATATATAAACATATATATATATATATATATACATACATACACACAGCAGACATATACATATTTTGTTTTCTTCGCAGGAAGCATCGTAAGCTTTCTATACGTAAAAACGTTCGAAATAAAATATTACAGTATAAAATGTGTATTTCATTAAATAAT
>NC_062189.1:4199309-4299309 GCF_912470025.1 Vespa velutina | reverse complement strand
CGATAGGATGTATTCCTTCGTGATGGACCGAGAATAATGCCAAGGAAAGAGAAACCATCCTGATATTTCCCAGTGCAAATTGCTTGCTATAGTAAAATGAATTTATTCGTTCTTCATCTTAGAGTATTGTCCTATGTAGGTAGGATTTTCCATAAAAAAAAAAAAAAGAAGAAGAAGAAGAAGAACCAAAAAAAAAGGAAAAAATAAATAAAACAAGTGAAACAGAAAGGTCATATTTCGTCTAATTGTAATCGTAACTGGCTAATTTGAGTACTATTACTATACGTAATCTCGTACGCGATGGTGGAAAAGATAGATGGGATAAATTGCGGCAAGACCTTCGAAGTTAAGTTAAGTGTCGATTTATGTAGCCATCGATGTCGCGAAGACGTCGATCTTTCGATTTACGTTAGTCAATTTCAATCAGTATTATATGCGCGTTTGGCCGATCAGAGTTACGTTCGTCTATCCAATTTCTCTTTCTCTTTCTCTCTCTCCCTCTCTATCTATCTATTTTTCTTTCTTGTTTCGAACCCGTGAAATCCTATATAGATGGAGAAGTGTAAAAGAGACCGCAAGACTTTTTCCGCGAAGAAGCGGTTATCGGGCACAGTCGTAGGAAAAGGGGTGGGGGACGAGAAAGGAAGATAGAAGAAGGGGGAGGACGAATGGAGGAAGCTGGTTCGCACGTTTGAAAAGGAGCAAAAATATGCGGCAATGCGACAGGCGACAGGCGACTGGTCGGAGAGTCAAGAGTGGCAGCAGGAAATCGACGATACGTAAGAAACCGGTACCAAAAGAACGAGAAAAAAGAAAAAGAAAGAGAGAGAGAGAGAGAGAGAGAGAGAGAGAAAGAGAGAGAGAGAGAGAGAAAGAAAGAAAGGGAGAGAGAAACGAACTATTCGTTCTGGGACCGACAAACGGAAGCTGCACGAATACGTGGAAAATGTTGACGATCGTAATCGCGATTCTAGCCCGACAATTATCGTTTGTTTAAACTCGTTTAACTAGATTCTCTTTCTATCTATCTATCTATCTATTTATCTATCTATCTATCTCTCTTTCTCCCTTTCCTTTCTCAATGTATATACACGCGGTAGAAGTGAAGCCTATGATCTTTTTCCCCTTTCCCCACCCTTATTCTTTTCATCCTTTTTCTCTTTTCTCGAATAAAGCGTCAGGCCGACATTTTGGGCCATAAATCAAACGGTCCCAAGGCATTGGGCAAGGCGGGAACTAATCGAACCTCTCCCCTTTTCTCTTCTTCCTCCTCTCCTTGTCTATATACTCCTTTCCTCCTACAAAGCTCAGAAACGTCATTACGTTTAACTCGGAGTACGGACAACGTTCGATATTCCATTCGGTTTCGTTTCATTGAGATTTTCTTATATCAATTATTTAAAATCTTATACAGTACTCATAAATCCACGGAATCGGGATAAACGTTATTACCTTCGACGAGTGAATATTTCTTCTTATATCTGATACTACTTTCGAACCAGGCTCGTGAGTCGAAACTATACGATAATAATCGAGTTTGAGTTCGAGTTCGCGATTGCCGACGAAGAAACCGTGAAATTGTACGAAAGTAATTTTACTTTCCATAGCGAGATTAATATCTGTATCTCCCGATTAACTCGTTTTCTTTGATAAAAATATCTCTTTCTCTTTGTATACCGTACACTTTTGCTCTTTTGATATGATATGAAAAAAATGGCAATAAATTCTTACCATTTTCGTCCCAAGCAAAAGGCATTTTTATTAAACGACGAAGACGCATTTTGATTATACGAAATGATAAAAAGTTGATGTATTTTGAAAAGTCGAGGAAGAAACGTTCTCTCTCTCTCTCTCTCTCTCTCTCTCTCTCTCTCTCTCTGTCTCTCTCTTTCTCTGTCGTCCGCTGAGAATACGAAGTGGCTCGGTGGCCTTCGCGCTTGGTCGACGACGCGGCCTCCCCGACAACGTTATCGTACTGCACGGCACGGCCCTCGTAGGAGGAAGGGATAGTCGTTTCGTGCAATCGGTCACTGCCACCTTCTCGCGCCTTTCCCGCGATGACTCTGCGATAGCCGACGTCTCTTTCTCCAACTCGAATCTCTTTATATCCTGATCACTTTCATTTACAAAATCACTTCATTATGACATTCACTTGGATAATAGTTCAATGAAATATTAACGATTTACGAAACAAGTTATTATACTTAATGCAAAAAAAAGAAAAATATATATATATATATATAAGAAAAAAAAAACAGATATATATATATATATATATATATATATATATATATATACACATATATATTAGGTGGACCGAAAAGTAATGTCGTGTCTGCGCATGTCGATATTTGATTGTGATTAAAAATAAAAACTTGTTAAAAATTTATTCGTTTGAATTTAATTTAAGAAAACGACATTACTTTCCGGTCCACCTAATATATATATATATATATATAACGAAAGGCAATAAATTAATATTTCGTCGAGTTGGATTTTTATTTCGACGATATGCATTGGAACTATTATTTGTTTAAACTTGATGATATCGTTCTTTTAGGATAAAGGAAATAGAAGAGAAAAGAGAAAGTCGTAAAAAATATAATGTAAACTTCGAACTCGATAAGTATAAAAGAAGATTCGAGATAGAGGCGCTCGATGTGCAATCGTTTAACTCGGTCCGTTGCCATCTCTAAATAAAATATTAACGCGTTTAAACGTAGGACGTTCGTTTGCGATCGTTTTGCGAACAAATACACGCTCTTGGATTCGAGCGAATCACCCGATGGTGATTCTCGGCTGGTGGGCGGTCACGTGCAACGAACGTATACTCGTTTATCTGTTTACGCGTTATCATCATCGCGCCCGTTATGTTACTATCGTGCACAGGCAAAGAGAGATCGGGGAACGAGCATGCGACGACATATTACCATATACAGATATTTTATTCCCAAAAATATACTTCGAAGAATTCGAAGAGAACGCAGAGAACTAATATCCATTTTACTTCATTCTCGATCTATGTATAATATATCGAGTTCCTGGTTTTAGAGCCTGATACCATGGAGAATGATAATCCGCAATGGATGCGCGAGAAATCTTATGATATTTCGAAGTCTCGAAAGCGGCACTCAAAATATTTACTTTACTACACGTATCCGACTCTAAGAGATACTCACGAGTACGAAAGAAAGAGGAGAGAGAGAGAGAGAGAGAGAGAGAGAGAGAGAGAGAGAGAGAAAGAATAAGAGTAAGAGAGTAAAGGGAAAAAGGCAGAGCTCGACCGATTGCCATAAGTCTTGCCATAGGATTACGTGCACGCTCTGGCGGTGGATATTACGACTGATTGTGAACACAATGGTAGTAATGTCTTATGATTTAGTGGTGGGTGCGGCTAGACGCTCGAGATTTCCGTTGGTGAATATCGAGTTCTTCCTATTCGAAGTCGTTTCTCAAGCGTACTGTTCGGATCATCGAAAAGAAGATGCTCGCTATTAATAAATGAAAAAAAGTAAAGAGAGAAAAAAAAAATAAATAAATAAATAAAAAATAGCAAAAGAAAAGAAAAAAATAAAAAGAAAAGAAAGATACAATACTATCCGACGAAAATCATTTTTCTAATTATTTTAGAGATCTCTCTTTTGGATTGATCGATTTTCTTTAAATATCGTATTAAACAATTTTATATATATATATATATATATATATACATATATATGTGTGTATGTGTGTGTGTACATATTTTTCAACGTTATGTCATCGAGCCAGGTATCACGTGATAACGAATTGAAAGGAAGAATATAAAAAGAATAGAAGAAAAAGATGCAGAAGAAGAAGGAGAAGGAGATAAGTATATAAGTATAATGAAAAAAATGGAGAGAAGATAGATGGTTCTTTCGATGAATAGCAGCCCATCTGAACGTACAATGAAGGTGCAATGAACGTCCATTGGTAGACCGTGTTGCGCGTGCGTAGGCTTATCGGAATCTCATTTTGTCAGCTCCTCGCTTTCGCTCTTGTTAGTCCGAAGTGCACCAGGTGCTCCCGTTGCAGCGCGTGGGCGTGAATTTTGGGTAGCAGTCGAGTCGTCCTGGTACGGCCACCAAACCGCGACGTAAATAACTTTCGATAAGCTCAGCTGGTACAGGCTTCCGTTAGTAGGCTGTCCTGTGTTTTACATAAAGATTGCCATTAACGACTTATCTCGTATCCTCTGTGACAAATCTTTCCTTGGCGTCTTATTTTTCTTTTCTTTCTTTTCTTTCTTTCTTTTTTTTTTTTTCATGTTTACCGATTAGGAAGGTATTAATGAATATTATATTATGCGCGATTATATTACGAGATATTATAATTATAGACAATAGGACGAGGATCAGGATATATTTATATAAGTATCTCTATCTACATACTGTCTACATGAATATGTGTTGAATAAGAGATAAGGTGACGGTCAAACGTTTCTACGGTGAACGTTAAAACGTAAGTTCAAGGTTGGCGAAACTGATATTTACAGGGGAGGAGAGAAGAAAAGGGTTGGGAAGGATAAAAGTAATAAAGCTCCAAAGGTCAGTTTAGTCACGATTGATTACTTATTAAATGGTCGACACGTTAACATTTTCTTCGAGGGCACAGGCTCTTTATTGTTCAAGAAAAAAAAAAAGAATTTTCGATCGATCCTCGAAGGACATTGGCGAAATGTCAATCCACGGATGATTTTCCTTTTATTCGTTCGTACTTATGGAAACCATGACGTTGTACCGCGTCAAACATAATATTAACAATTAACAGACACGAATACACGTGTGCTCATATTTAGTAGAGAAGCTCGGCAGAAAAACGAGAAAGTTTAACTCTTGTACAACGTTGCCGCTTGGTTTTGTGCTAATTGAGCGCACTATGGAAAATAGGGAGGTTAAATACTCGACTGACCTCTGATGTCATCGACTCGTCGAGAGCACGGATGTTCAACTATATCTGCGAGCGTATCTGTACATACATACATATATATATATATATATATATATATATATATATCTATATAGATGTGTATGTATACATATATATATATATATATATATATACATAGCATGTATATATATATATACATATATATGTACGTATATATGTACAATTGGACCAGGCGAATAACATCTCAAGGAAGTTTCGAAGCTTGGAAAATTCATGGATAAGGAGCTTTGACCAATACGAGGAAGAGAGGGCCCTTTGTGTTTCCCGTCAACATAACGTCGCTTATGCATAGCGTATCCAATGCACTTTGACGAAAATAGAAAACGAGCCGAGTAATTCATCATCCCGACAGCGCGGGTTCTTCGTATTCGCTCGTTCGAGGTGAGCTGCTCAAGAGCTGGCCGAGTTAAAGCCAAGCTTCGACGAAGAAGAAAAAACAAGGAGGCCGGGGGGGGGGGGAGAGAAAAAAAAACCAGAAAAAAAAAGAAAAAACAAAAAAGATGAGAGAAGCTCGGACAAAAAAGTTGCGTAGCTTGATCACTGGCGCCTCTCGTCTCTAAAACATCACGTGACTCGATAAGAATATTTGTAGCAAAGGATCGCCGTTGATCATGTCATATGATTAATTATGATTACGGGGTAGGAAAAAACGTGCCATAGACTATGATAGATAAACAGAGAGAGAGAGAGAGAGAGAGAGAGAGTGAGATGCTGAAACTTTGGTTCTATCCTTGCAAAATTTCCTTAAAGTTCGCAGAAATGTTGGCTTAACCAAAGTCCTTGTGATAAGTTTGAGCTTTGTTCTAACGGACTAACCCTCATCCTTCTTCGTTCGCATCCGCTTTTCTCACCCATCATCATCTTCCCCTTCTTCTCCAAAACCGGACACGCGGTTACCATCGACCATCATTCATCACCCAGGACTTTTTGGTACGACCAACAAGTTCCGAGAATGCTGTCGCAATTATATTAAACATAAATCAGTTATAACGAGCGTACGTAACTACAATGTGGAATATACTTTTCACTTGTATACACCCCTTTTTCAACCCCCTTATCCTCCCTCTCTCTCTCTCTCTCTCTCTCTCTCTCTATTTGTTACTTATTTCCTTTACATCAATGAATATTTTCATTTGCATTTAGGTTTAGAACGTATTATCGCTTGTCCACCGAGATAACCAATTGAAATGACGACATGTGTATGTATATATGTAAGTAAGTACGTACATATAGAGAAAATAGAAGTGAAGTGAAGAGAAGAGAAGAGAAGAGAAGAGAAGAGACAGGAAGACTTAGTATTCCGTGAGTCTATCGCGTGTCCTAGTAAGGCCGTTGCGATTAGTATACGGACGATAAAGGGGTGTTAGTAGAGAGAAAGCTCCTTATTAGGAGATACTCGTAAGAGATGCTGCTGTACCATTCGTCCGCTTCTCTCTCTCTCTCTCTCTCTCTCTCTCTCTCTCTCTATCTCTCTCTTTCTATCCTTCCTTACTTCCATCTCTTTTTCTTCGTCTCGTGAGCGCTAAAGTCGAATGAAAATGTATGAGAACGATATCTACTGAGAGGAGAACCGAAGGAAAGAGAAGAACGTATGAGATACGATCCTCTACTCTTTCTCCTGATGCATCCTATCGTATTGCTAGTGTGTTGCAACTATTACGTGTATCGAGTGAGAATGAAATGAAAGAAAGAAAGAAAGACCGAGAGAGAGAGAGAGAGAGAGTGAGAGAGAGAGAGAGAGAGAGAGAGAGAGAGAGAATTAATGGGAGGAAAAAAATACTAGAAGATTAGAATTCTTTCGTCTAGAATTTTTTCGTTATTTACAAGTATACAACTATAAAATAAAATCTATTTCATATATTAGAATATAAATCGGATGCTTTTGATCATAAGATAAGTCCTCCATTAGTTGAGATTTATACATTTGATATTAATTTCGTCTTATTTCATTTATTTATTAAATATTTTCTAATGACTCTATCAATACCGAACAGTTCTAATCAACGAAGATAGTCAAGATAAAAATTTATGCTTACGTCTCGCGGTAGTAAAAATCGGTATCGGTCAATGGCGGCACATCGCTTGCTAGAAATCTCGCGAATATAAAAATGCACCTTTCTCTAATCGACTATTAATGGTTATTCGATTTATCCACTTAACATACGTTATTCACCACTTTTCCTTCAAATATTTGCGACATCGTTTTGGCTCATTAAGAGAAGCTCGTCTCTCGTACGGCACGCTTGTGATTACACGAAGCGATTATTTGCCACGAAATGGTTGCTTCTTACTATTACCGTTAAAGAATTTAATTATACCGAGTAGATATCTGCTTATGGTACTTTGGCGTCTATTTATGTACGCATACTCGTTTTATTTCATATCTTTTTCTTTCTTTTTTTTTTTTTTTTTTTATTTTTCTCGCGATTCATCCATGATATCTCTTACGGTCCCACGGTTACTTTACTTAGAGTAAAAGCGCTTTGATACAAAGAATTTGAAAGAGAAATACGATAAGAATTATATTGCAAAATTATGAATTTACATTATTTTATCAGTATCAATTAACAATATAAATGGAAATGTACAATTAGTAAACTTATAAGAATTATGTAATTATTGATTTGGTGTATTTCTAACGTTCTTCTCTCTTCCTCTCTCTCTCTCCCTCTACTTATCTCTCTTAGTTATGATAAGCACCTTCTTAGTTTCCATTTTCTTTTTTCCTTATTCGTTATTCTTATTTCGTTGCATTAAAACGTGTCGTTTTATATTTTACGTTCAATGATTGTCTTAATGAAATTCAATATATCCAAGGCGATAGAACGAGATAATGCAGGCGCCTAGTTCATATCGCGTGAAATGATCAGAAAAAAAAAGAAAAAAAAAAAGCAAAAAGAAAAAAAAAAAAGAAAAAAAAATAACAGAACAAATGTAAAAATAGCGTGAAATTCTTGGACTCGTTTGAAATTGCTTGGAAATCGTAATCGATGAAACGACGAAAACGATGTGATTTCATGTCGAATGTATAAGTCGCTGTAAGTTAAGAATTCAGGGGATGTCTTTAACCAGTTTACACGTTCACTGAATACCCTTCTATCAGTTATTCCGACAGTGAACACGAACGTAGTTGTTGTAGTGCGAATAGAAGAGAGACCCGTCCATTCTTATTAGAGAACGTCCGGAACATTCTTCATTCGATAAAATGATACTTTGTTAGAATATTTTCTCCTTATTAATACTTAATACAACATTGATAAATGTGACTCTATGAATTGTATCAAAGCTGATCGGACTTTTTATAAATCTCAATTACTTCCTTTTTACTTTTTCCTTCTTAAAGTCAGATCAGTTCGGCTCTTAAGAAACTCGATTCTTGATGTCGCGTACATAACGATCGATCACGATCTATCAACGACGACATACGTTCTCTCGGACGTATTTATCGACGTTTCATAGAGACGTAAAATCCACGCGATCGTGAGCTTCATTCGAGACATTGATGAAATCACGAAAGGTACCTTCCTCGTTTTAGAAACGGTAAAGGCCAAGGATTATTGAATAGCATGTTCTCGGCTATCGTTAGCCACAATCAGGTTTTACAGGCCGGATCGTAGGAGCGCAAGCGGTATCATACTTTCGATGATATTTACGAGCCGCAGAGAGATACGCCTGGCGGAACGATTATTTCTACCGGTGGCACACGAAGAAGAAGAAGAAGAAGAAGAAGAAGAAAAAGGAGAAGGAGAAAAAGGGTCCTGTTCTTTAGCCAACGTGCTGCTTTTTCTTTCTTTTTTTCTTTTTTTTTTTTTTTTTTTTATTACGCGCCAATTTTTTCCCATTTCAAAAGCCCATATATCCGTTGGTAGTATTCTCGAAAAATGAATGATCCCTGTGACGATGACGATATTCCTTATTGCTACGTTTTCTTTTCAATTCTTTCCTTTGTAAATTAACGATTATCATCGTACAATATATTATACATATATCTAATAAAATTCGAATGTTTACGTTAATCAAAACTTTTGAATGAATGGAGGTTTGACACCAAAGAGGAAGTTTTATCGACATGAATAGAGGTACGACGACCTCCGTCGTTTCGATCGGCAAAGCTTGGCAAAGGAGGATGCGGAAACACGGATTGCTGCTTGGTCGCTGCCTCTTACCCGACCGTTTCTGCGTGAGAGAAGAAACCGAATGGCATTGTTCTCCCTCTCGCGAGTGGACGGTGACGTACGTCCACCGAGCGCTCATTATGTTCCCGTTACCCCACCTACCTCTTCACCACGTTACATTCTCTGAGAGGCTCGCTCTCGCGAAAGTACTTCTTTGTGTCGTTCTTTACAGACTATTTTACATTGCCCGATTTATCGATTTTTATTAAGTCATTTCTATTCCTTTTTATTTATTTCTTATTTTTCTCTTCTTCTTCTTCTTTTTTTCTTTCTTTTTCCTTTTTTCTTTTTTTTTTTTTTTTATTAGACTCGACGTAGATTCTTATCATTAGCCTAAGTTCACGATAATTTCATGCATTCTCCAACACAAGATTGTTATATATATATATATATATATATATATATATATATATTTTTAATGATCCATCGATGCTAGTTTTCCATAGAATAACAAAAAAAGAAAAAAAAAAAAAAAAGAAAGAAAAAAGAAATAAAAATCTAACGAACGTTATAACGCTTGAATAGAAAATAATAACTCGAACAATGGGGAAGAGGTAGCGATCGTTGAAAAAAAGGAAAAAAAAAAAAAAGAGAAAAAAGAAAAGGAAAAAAAAAAAATAAAGAAAGAGAAAAGAAGAGAAAAGAAAAGAAATGACATCGTTTGAGGAAGGTAAAAGGGTAAAAGAGAGAGAGAGAGAGAGAGAGAGAGAGAAAAAACGTAGAGGTAAAAGATCGAAGGGAAGTTGACTAGAGAGCGAGTTTAACGGCATGGCACGACGTTAGCATTCCCGTTAAGTAGTTCGCTTTTCTGGCTTCCTCGATAGAGAGCAAACACTGGCCGAACGAGAAACTCCGCCGTTGGCTCCACCGACTTCCCACGGCTGTTGACATGTTTTGTGTTCATTAGTCGACTCTTGGAGCTGCAGAAGCAACGGCCGTTATTGCATAGCTTCGTGTTACGGAGACGCGCTCCCTCGCACGCTTGAACGAGAGCCCCACTGCCTTCGCACGTATTACGCTTCTCCGACGAGTACTTTAAAGACCGAGTCAGAAAAGCTTTTAACCGCAGCGTGAGAAGAGTCCGAATTACGCTCTCTCTCTCTCTCTCTCTCTCTCTCTCTCTCTCTCTCTCTCCTCTTGCTTAAAGAGTCTTCTTTGGATTTCGTTTCTCTTTGCCACCCATTGTCCGTTCTTTGCCTCGGTATGTAGTTACCAATGTATACCTCTACTTACTTGGACAGGTGGACAGATAAAAGAAGACGAGCATGGAAAGAAGGAAAGTTGTAATTGATTTGAAATCAACGCGAGTTCAGTCAAGTGAAGATAAACGATTTGCGGACGATTCTGAGAATCGACCTTTTACCTAACGTTTCGTTTCGAACGAAGGGGAATTACTTTCTCTCTCCCTTTCTCTCTCTCTCTCTCTCTCTCTCTCTCTCTCTCTCATTTTTTTCCATCTCTAATCGCTTGATAAATAATCGATAATAGTATACTTCCTGTAGAAACGAAGAAGAGAATTACGATAATTCCAACGCAAATCTTTTACCACTCATCGAATATAATATTCGCATTTGAGAATAGTCACGTGGAATAGTCCAAGCGTTAGAATAAGGTCCGATTCGTCGATAAATCAGTCGATTCGATCGATTCGAGCCAGCCGCAGGTTCCGCGTGATTTCTACGAATAGATAAATCCTCGCGGAGTACTCGTTAAAATACATAAAACGTTCATCGTCCTTTCCCCTCTCTCTTCTCCCTCTCTCGCCCTCTCTCTCTCTCTCTCTCTCTTTCTATCTCTCTCGCACTCTCTCTTTCATCCTCGTCCTTCGTCTATTAAATTCTCATTTTAATATGCCGACATATTTTAGGAAAACGACAAGTCGGCGAGAAAGCCATATTTTTTTATTATTCCTTCGAACAGCGTCCAGCGTATGTAATGAAAACATCGATGCAAAGAGCTGTGACTACTGTCCATTAATATTTACATCTTCCATCTCTAGAGTAATTATTAATTTTTACACCTACCATATTCCCATAGCGTTGGCCGTATGTATATTATGCGCGTTCACCTCGAGATAACTATTACCGCACGACGACGTAAAACCTTTCGACGTTTGTATTTTCTTGCCAGAGGAATTATTGCCAGGCTCTCTGATCTCTTTTCTTCGACCTTTTTTTTCTTTTTCTTTTATTTCTTTTCTTTTTTTTTCTTCTTTTTTTTTTCTTTCTTTTTTTGTTTTTTTTTTGTGCTCTATCCCCTTCTTTTTTATTTCGCTCCTTCCTCAAACCGATCGCAGTACGTTATAAATTCCACGTCGCGGCATGGAAAAGTAAATCGGTTGAATTATTTATTACCTTATTACGGCCAGTTAAATCAAACAAATAAGGCGCAATCAAATCGTGTTCTTTAAAGAGCACGTCGCGTTGCGATATATCGAATACGTGATGTGTACCATGAAGCAAACTGTCACGCATGAATATGCAGTACGCGTGCTCTGAAAAGAAGAAGAAAAAGAAGAAGAAGAAGAAGAAGAAGAAGCAGAAGAAGAAGAAGAAGAAAAAGAATATAGAAGGGAGTGAAATAGCGAGACGGATAATAGCCATATGCCGATAACTATTCTCTACCTATCTTTTTCTTTCTTCCTCGAGTAAGCTTTAAGATTACCACGAAGTATTTTTCTACTTTTTTCTTCTTTCTTCTTTTCTTTTTCTCTGTTTTTTTTTTTTTTTTTTTTACGATGCCTCTTGCTGATACATCTATTCTGTAGAGATTGTATTTCGTATAAATCACATAGAGAATGAAGGACGCGTTACTTCATTCGTCGCGAGGTGATGACAAAAAGTCGTTACAGAGATGATATTAATGTGAGATCGAATGACGATGACAACGACGACTCTTCGTTCATGCGACTAGAAACGATCATTGGAATCAGCAAAGGATGGTTGCCAAGAGAACTACGTATTATACAAAGACGGGATCTACCGTGTGTCCTCATCTCTCTCCCGTAACGTCGTGATTGCATTTGTATGGATCTGATCGGCCTGAAGAACAGAAGGAAGAAAAATTAAGAGGGATCAGGAGGACAGAATGATGATGGTAGTGGCTGGTGGTGATGATGGTGATGGTGATGTTGGTAGTAGTAGTAGTAGTGGGTGGGAGGGGGAGAGACGGTAGTAGGAGAGAGAGACCATCACGATATATCCGCGAAGAACCGCACCTACGCGCGCATCCAACAAGCCGGATTGCCTTCTCTAGGAAGCTGCATCCTCCTCATACATTAGAATCATTATAAATTCATCCTTGATTCTTCTTCTTCTTTTTTTTCCTTCTTCTTCTACTCTTTATTTTTCTTTTTCTTCCATAGTCCTGTTCAACAAGATCGAAGATCGTCTTTAGGAGCTGATTCACGAGGTCCTAATTTTTGATTTACGTTTATAAACTTTCATCGATTGGACAAACATAACCTCGACTAATATTAAAATATTCTTTCACTATCATTCTCAATTAAATATGAAAATATAACATATAAGAGATGTTGTTCGTTCGATCGTCATTTCGAGTGACAATCCGTCGGAAAGAAGACGTTCAATGGGGTGGTATAGGAATGGGGGGAGGGGGGAGGGGGTGAGAAGGAGGAGGAGAAAGAAAGGAAGGAGGAAAAAGGGTAAAAAAAAAAGATAGAAAAAGCACTAATCTCGATCGAGTTGATTTCGCAAAAACCACTCTTAAGAATTGATCGCGGTAGGGTGTACCATTAGGTTTCTTATTATTGGAAGGCGCTCGTCGGCTTATAAGTAGACACATCGTAGATAACTAATAATGGGTTATTACTCATTGGCAATGGATAGATTAATCTTTTCAGACAAGACTACTCGATAGACTTTCGATCTAGTAAATGTCGTAGAGACGTGGCAAATTCTCGTACACGGGCAACAGACTTTTAATATGGCGCAATATCGTGGAAATCGGTTGCGGCGTGATATAATTTCCGAGTTTACCATCGAATTAGCTGCTGTCATGAATGACGATGTGAAAAGTTTTCAAAAATTTTTCTTTTTTTCTTTTTTCCATTTCTTCTTCTTTTGTTTTTTTTTTTTTTTTTTTTTTTTTTTTTTTTTTTTTTTTTTTTTTTTACAAAGAACGTTACGTTACGCATAGGTAACGGTACGGACGACGGACAGCATCGACGCGATCCTTCCTACGTCCATTCTTTGTTCGTCGATAAATCACTGTATTTTGCGACAACGCCGAGCGCGCATCCTGCGCGAGAGCAAGGAAATTATGGTACTTTTACCATTCTCACAACGTCCCGCGCCATTCCAGCAATCATCGATCGACCATGACTAATTTAGTTCTATCGGCTCCATTAGATGGTAACGCTTCGAATCGACCAAGTTCTCTACGATAAATCTTCCGGTCTCTTCGTACGTCTCGCGAGATCCTTTCTCGTTCGAGACCGGAGAAATCGCATAGACGTAAGAAGCATCACTGAGCTTCCCTTATGTTTATATGTTGAATAATTCAAAGAGAAAAAAAAGAGAGAGAGAGAGAGAGAGAGAGAGAAATTACGTCTTGAAACGAGCCCACCTATCTTCAGTATCGAGCAAATCGTTGCTTCGTTAACACCATTGCAACTCCTTTGTCTATAACGATCTTTTGCGAACTTACAATAGCTTCCACTTCCGGCTAGATCAGAGTCCCAATCTTGAATGTTGTTTATCGTTAGCGAGAAAAGCTACAGAGGCATACGTAGGCTGGTTAATGATGGATCGTACGTCGGCGTGGTTAACATTACGTGGGTACAAAGCATTGGTATCTTTCAACGAAGAATCTACATTCCTAGATTCTCGCGATGTCGCCATACCCATTGCCGTAGAATGACTCTTGGGAAACGTAATTCGCTAGCGGGTACAAATGTCCCGTGATTCATGTGCCACGTGCACTGCTTGTTCCTCCATCGCGGAATCGCCGACTCGAAAGAACGTCTACGACCACGAACGTATATGTATTATCCTATGTACATTTGTAAATATATGCATGCATACGTTAATACCTATGAAAACGTAGTAGCTATGTTTCTTAGCACCACGTCGCGTGCTTTGCTTTCCACGGTTTACCAAGAATTCTTTCATTGTCGTACCTACCCTACCACGATCCCGGAAACGACTTTACAATTTCGCTGCTTGTCGTTCCCGACGACAACGACGACGATATAGAACGTAGGACTAAAGTCAACAGTTAGCTAAAGAAACAGTCAACTTACTGATATTACCAAACGTATCCATGATTCTTTAATCGGACACTCTTTGCTACGGGGGACGAACGATTGAAAGTATTAACATCCGCGAAAGTATCCGAGCAACGTCTTTCGAGAAGTAAAGGGTCATTAACGGCATTTAAATGCGCGGAACGTACTGTACCACGACGCTGCCGTCGACTAACGAGCCGGCGGAAGAGTTACGAGTGGCTGCTGCTCTGTTTACGTTTACGATACCAACGACATCACTTACCAGCAGAGGAAATGTTCGCTATTAGCGCGGGATTACCCGTTCGCATGGCAGCGACACGCTAATCCCTGTGATTTCTCTCCCCTCGCCTCGTCTTGGTGTGTCTTCCATCTTCTTCCATCTCCTTTTCTTTCTATCTCTCTCTCTCTCTCTCTCTCTCTCTCTCTCTCTCTCTCTCTCTCTCTCTCTCGTTCTCCTTCTTTCAAAGCTAAGGCACGCGTATGTTCAAGTCGATCCGTCCACTTTCCTTCTTGTTCGCTTTTACCTACCTACGTGTACACGTTCTGGTGCTCAAGGCTAAAGTTTTCTTTCCTTCGAACTACCTTCTGGACCTATCCCTTGGCGCAACGTAGAGTAGTATCGCGTGTCCCTCGGACTCCCTCTTTTAGTTGCGTCCCGATACCGCCAGAATATTTCCTCTTCTTACTTGCAACCTCCCGCTGCCGTCGTCTCTTTTTCTTCCAGGTATCCTCTCGCACATCCTCCGCTCGTGATTACCGTAATTTCCTCGACGCTACGTCACGTTGCGCCTACTACTACTACCTTTTCTTCTCTCCTGCCCGGATCCGTTGGGAGAAATTAGTTCCACGTACGCTCCTCTTCTCTCCTCTTCCTTCCACTCCTTTTAACCAATACTACGATCACCATCACCACCACCATCACATCACCAACACTCGATACTCCTCTTCTCTTCTATCTCCTACTCCTTTTCCCTGTAAAGATTCGTCGCGGAACGGAGGCCGCAGCACTACGCCGATGTAGGCTGCGATTCACTGGAATCGAATCGTCCGAGGAATCCATCTTTCTCTCTCTCTCTCTCTCTCTCTCTCTCTCTTTCTCTCTCTCTCTCTCTCTCTCTCTTCGTTGCTCTCTCGGCTCAAGCTCAATTTCCTCTCTTATTACCGGTTTTACGAAACGCAACGAGCAATACGCGCGCCCGTCTCTGGGGTAAATGCCGCTGCTTAAGTCCTCCGGTCAAAGTCCTCCGAGTCTCCAGTGTGCAACGAGTTCCTCGAAGAGAGTCGATTAAGCGGAATCCGAATTGATGGATAACACAGAGCCAGTACAAATGGAAGCCGTACCAAGAAGCATCTTTTTGTAATTACTCCGGCTGAGTAAAGTAGTCACTAGTCACTTCGTTCTCCAGGCGATTCTCCCTATAAGAGAACAACGTTCGCGGCCTACGTTCTCTCCTTTTACCTTTCATAGATCCTTTGTAAAATCTTTCGACATTTTTCCTCTTTCTTCTTCCTTCTTATTCCAAGTTATGCGACGTCTCTGAGACCGCTTTGTTTCTACCGCAGGAAAACGCTTTGTCCATTAGCCATGCAACTCGTGGAAGCCATAAATCCCTAGAGGCAAATTAAATGACAAGCCGTACGCGAGAAAAAGATAAAACGAGAGAGAGAGAGAGAGAGAGAGAGAGAGAAAGAGAGAGAGAATCGTATAGTTCGAAAGGATTCTCGTTAAGACTCACATCTCGATCCCGTCCTTCTTTCGATTCTTCTTCTTCTTAAGCTCGCTACGCGCTAAGACGTTCACGGAGCATTTCCGTTAGTGCCGCGTCACGATTTCACTCCCTGCTTATAATTTTCAATTATCCTCTCGTCGAGTACGACGAAATCGTATTTCATCAGCAGTAACCTCGGCTACGTTGGAGGAGGTTCGTTCTTTCGTTCGTTCCTTCGTTCGTTCTATCCGAACGGGCGCTCGTGACATCGCGATTGCATTCGCGATTTCTTGCGACTTGGCTACGATCGGTAAGGTAATGTAACGAGTGTCATTAAGCGACATTCACTTAATTCAATTATTATGGTAGCCGTAGTTCGCTCGAGACTTATTCTCTCTCTCTCTCTCTCTCTCTCTCTCTTTTCTTCTTTTTCTTGCTCTTTCTTTCTCTTTCTCTGTCTCTCCCTCTCTCCCTCTCTCTCTCTCTCTCTCTCTCTTTCTCTCACTTTGTATCTCTATCTCTCTTTCTCTCTCACTTCGCCCTTTTTCCTCCGCTCGCCCTCTCTCTGGCGTGCGGCATAAATTCTGCAATCGCGATTAGAGCCAAGACCTGACTAATGCGCCGAGGAATTATTCTATTAGAGCGAAGGTACATTAGAGAGCCGTTCTTAGAAAAGTACCAGAGTACGGCGAGTTCAGCCGCGGCTAATAGGATGCCCATTAGGTACACGGGAGAAAGAGAGAAAGTAGAGGGAAGGCATCCGCGGCACACGGCGAGGGCCCATAAATAAGACTGCGAGGGCCAACGAGACGATAATGTTCGCGGGGGTGTTACGGGGCTAACGCTAATTCGCTACGGTGCATCTACCAAGAGCTGTCCTCGTTGCTTCGAGGGGGGTAACTTCGAGTCTCACTCTATTTCCTCTTTATAGAAGATGGTATATGACGTGTATCGATAGATAAAGAAAAAAAAAAAGAAAAAAAAAAAAAAAAAAGAAAAAAAAGAAAAAAATATTCCTTTTAATATTATCCTTATATATTATCGTGTAATTAATAATTTTTAATTATCTAAAGGAATGGAGAAATTTTTCTTCTTTTTTTTTTTTTTTTTTTTTTTTTCATAATTTCTTCTTATATTCTAAAGTATAGTACGTTTTGGTCGTTCAACGTTAAAACTAAAAAATTTTTAATTCACCGCGAGGAAAAATGTTCTATAAATTTTCTTCTAGCTAAGAGGGAAAGAACGTTGAGAAAGTGAGAGGAATGGATAAGATAGGCAAATAACGGCTATTTGTGTCGGCTCAAGAAGTGTTAGAAGGTGGGTAAGGAAAAAAAGGAGGAAGAGGAGGAGACATCGGCTTATGAATGACTAGTTATCTCTCTTTGACGTTAACTCGGACACACGGTATTATCGTTTAGCAAATGCTCGAGGTAAACTACGATCTTTGAACTTTGGATTTTTACGAAAGACATTTCTTTTTGTTTTTTTTTTTTTTTTTTTTTTTTTTTTTTTTTTTTTTTTTTTTTTTTTTTTTTATGAAAAAATCCTCATCACGTTATATCACGAAATATTTAACGATTTTTAAAATAGACTTTCTTTATTAGATATTTCTCAATACTAAAATATCAATAGCTACGGTCCTGGATATAATAATATCAATAGCGAGTATTCTCTTAATGTAGTATCTTAGAGAGCCTTCGAGTTCTGGTTTCTGCTTCTGGTTTCTATTTCTCTCTTTTTCTCACTTAACTGCCGATAATGGACATTAGGATTATCGAGTAGAACGACAGTGATGTCGTTCATAGTTTAGCTAGATGACCGCAAATAGATTCGATCGAGTTCACGCGTTAATAAGAGATCGATCGTTTTCTTTCGTAATTGAAGCCAAGATAAGATCATGCAGATAAGTGGAATTGATTTATATGTACGTAGGTGGTAAAAGGAATGTACGTGTATCCATGCGTAAGGTATAATATCGTTTAATTTTCGTCGGATACGTTTAATATTATTATTTCAACGATAATGATGATTCTATTACAATAAGTAAAATTTCTTTTTTCGTTTTATCTTAAATAATAAGAGAGAACGTATTCGTTCGTAGGCGCGTACATTATTTTAAAATCTAAATATATAAAAAAAAAAAAAAAAAAAAAAAAAAAAAAAAGAAGAAAAATGAAACATCATATATTATCGATGAGAGATAATACTTAAAAAAATTTTCAAAGTTGAAAACCATGTAACTCGGATAGATCATCTCGTAGCTGAAGAATGGTTCACCTTTAAAATGTCGCTAATTAAAAAGACTATAGAACGATACGCGCGTGAGTATGAATCAGACTCGAAGCACGCGACGTGGTCGCGTGTCGTACCGCGACTTTCCATCTACTATGCGACTCATCGCATGCGTGAAATCAAGGAGTGGCCATGCGTTGTCTCTCCGCCCGTCCATCTGTTCTATTCCATCTCTTATCCTTCCTTTTTTGTCGTTTTCTCGCGTCACGACTTCTCTCTCTCTCTCTCTTTCTCTCTCTCTCTCTCTTTCTCTCTCTCTCTCTCTCTCTCTCTCTCTCTCTCTCTCTCTCTCTCTCTAGCTTTCTCACGTGTTCCTATCTTCTTTCCTATCCATTTAGCAAATTGATTCTATAACGCAACCTGAACGAATATACGAGCATGTTGCTAATGCTTTAAACGTCGGGTTACCAATGCACGCATGGCCTATCCGGCATCGGATAAATTTGCGCGAGACCACCCTCGTCAAAATAAACGTAGAAACAGAGAGAGAGGAAGCGAGAAAGATAGATAGATAGAGAGAGAGAGAGAGAGAGAGAGAGAGAGAGAGAGAGAAAGAGGAAGAGGAAGATAGAAAAAGACGAAGGAAGATAAACGAGAAAAGGGCGAGAATCGTTCGCGTTAAAAGAAATATTTTGTTTGCGTGATCTTCGAAGCAACACGAAGACCCGTCCGTCGTGTCCATATATACTATACTTGAAAAGAAGAAAGAAAAATTCTCGTGGGCGAACGATAAAGATGTGTACGCGAAAGGATTTCATAATTAGCTGGGAGGGAAGTGTATATAGCTTGGCGACCGATTTGCAGCTGCCTCCGTAGCCGGCAGCGTGTGCGAGCCGATTAAATCGATCGATGTGGTAATTAAGTGGCGATTAACGAAGTCTCTCCACGATCGTCCTACCTCCTCGCGATTCCATCGACTTCGTATACGTTCAGGATGTCTGTGCCCGTATTTTTGTCTACGTATATGTGAAAAAAAGTACGAGTCTTCCGTGAAAGAGCTTTTAATTAAAAATATCCTCTATACGTGCGCAGCCTTTAACTCACGTGAATTAATTCGATTTCTGAGAGCTGCTTTTTATGGAAACTCGACTGTTCTTGGATATATGGAATTATCGTTGTCGATTAATTCATTTTGTAAGTTTTTGACGAAGTCAAAAATCCTTTCTCGACAAATTTAAGCTTTCGTTTCTCCCGTTATAATTGCAATTGTTGTTATTGGAGTAATCAAAGAAAGAAAGAAAAAAGAAAGAAAGAAAGAAAGAAAGAAAAGAAAAGAAATTTGCCGAAAGAGCGATGCGTTCGACCGTAAAGGAATTTTTATTCGCAATGATTAGTCAGCAGGATGTATGTAATGACGATGGAAAAAAAAAAAAAAAAAAAAAAAAAAAAAAAAAAAGAAAAGAAAAAAAGAAAAAAAAGACCTTGTGACGATTATAGAGAGTGAAAACGGTGCGAAAGAATTAATCGTTGACATTGATATAAGTCGTCGACAAAATGATCTTTTTTCTTTTTTTACTTGTCTTGTCTCCTCTCTCTTTCTCTCTCTTTCTCTCTCTGCCTCTCTTTGCAATGAACGTTAGTAAAAATGACGTTTCATTCTTTATAAGAGATACCTATTTTCTTCGTAACATGTCTGCAGTTCGCGTGAAAAAGCGTATGTTAAGTTAGAGCCTTCGTTATTTTTATCGTCGAGACCAGACTGTATAATTATTGAACAAACGACGTGTTCAGACATCTCGAAAATACACTTAGCTACTGAGTCGCCAAAGATATTGCAAACATATATCGAGTGACGAGTAAAACCTCGTACTTTATCTCTAAAGAAATGATATTTTTTACAATTTCTGTATAAAAAAAAAAAAGAAAAAAGAAAGAAAGAAAAAAGAAGAAAAGAGAAAAAGAAGAAAGAAGAAGAAAAAGAAATGGGAAAAGGAAAAGAAAAAAGAAAGAGAAGAAAAGAAAAATTACTTTTAGAAATTATATTCGCCTCATAAAGTTTGATCAGTGATCGAAATGATAATCGACGACGCCTATTTATACTATAAACGCGTTAGCACGCAAGGCGGCGTCACGATTAGATTTTTAAGCCTTTCGCTTTTACGATCCGCCATTTGATCCATCCGGCGTTTTATTATCCGCCGGTGCGAAAGATTGCGTAATCCTTTTTTTTTTTTTTTTTTTTTTTTTCCATCGCGTTCCTCAACGTTACTTTCAAAATTCGCGAAGCGTAAAGGGGGCCGCGCAAAAGCGACTCAACTCGGATAAGTCGTAGGCGTTTGCACGATTTTTACCTCTCTCTTCGATTCACTAAGCAGCTCGACAAAACGAGAGGAAGTTCTATGAAAGTGATTCATAGAAACTCGACGTAGTAATTAATGATCGTTTCACGGTGGAATCGTTTGTTACGTGGGCGGTCGAAGGTATGATCTTTTCTCGGACGATATTGCTAGCACGCGCAAACACTACCGATTCAAAACCGAAAGAAATCGATTCAATCTGCATCGCTAACCGATTTATTTACGCGGCTAATTGTAAAAGTCTAATAATACGAATGTAAAGAAAAGAAACAAATCGACGTGATCGCGAATGAATAATTTTGTACGAATCATTGGAGCATCAAATTAATAGATAAGAGAAAATAGAGAAAAGAAACTAATCTTTCGTAGAATTTTATTCGCAGAATGGATCGTTAATTACTCGGAAACGTGATAATTGTATTCTATTTGATGGTAGCCAAGCTATCGGAAACCTCAAACTTAATTACCTACGTCGAATGAGTTACAAGAAGTAAAGATGGTAGGTTACGAGCGAATTTTAATTTTCTAAAGGCCGCAATGCTCGATCGCGAAGTTCGATAGCCGATATGAAAGCGCGATGGGCGGAGATCTACCTCTCTTTTTATTTTTATCATACTCATCGTCCCGATGATGTAGCTTTATTCATTCACCCGATCGCTCGTCTGAGAGTTCTTTACTTATTTTACTCAAGGAACAATTTATTACATCGATAGGAGGGAATATCTTAACATCGTGTACATCTTTCCTCATTCAAGAAGCACGTAAGAGAGGCAGCTCTTTCAAACAGGAAGGTAAGATAATTGCAGGTTTTCAAATTATTTCGATAAGAAAGAAAGATTTGCCATCTTCTCAATACGTCGAACTATTTATTATTCAAACATTACAATTTCCATATTATCATTCATTCGACGTCATTGAAGTTAACTAAATTTTCAAGAATCCGAATCATGATAAGCTCCCGTTGAAGAATTTTCAAGAGGAATACTGGACTTTTCTGTATCTTCTTCTCCTTCCATCTCCTCTCCTCATTCTCCTTTTACCGATCATTTCTCTCTTTCTTCTTACGAGATATTCTTACGCGTAAAAGGCGTTCTCTGCTCTTTTTGTTAGGGGGCCCACCGAACGGGCCCTCCGGTACACGAGGCCATTAATATTATTACCGAGCGGGAGCGTGTAGGTATCATTATCGCGGAAGATGGAGAAAAGGAGGAGCAAAAGATGGAGAGTGGAATGAATGAGAAGAAGGAGGAATCCATGGTGGCCCTGATGCATGCTCCTACATACCCTCCGTGTCTCCCCTCCCCAGCCCCCCTCCACCCTTTCCCCTTTCCCTACGTTCTTCTTGCGAGGAGGCTCCTCGATTACGCGAGCATTCGAAATTTTCAAGACTCTTCCGACAGCATTGGGAATCGCCCTCGAAATTGATGTTGTTCAACCACGCGATCTTACCTCAACTTTGGTGGTAATGCTTTACGTGTTCGGGTTGTTCGATTTTTATCGCCTCCATCGTAGCATACATATCTCCGTTCTTTTTTACTCTTTCTTTTCTTTTCCTTTTCTTTTTTCACTTTATTTTTCTTTTTTTTTACCTTACCCTTTCATCGAGCAATTTTCATATGATAAACGCACTATGGAACGTATAATAGTTAAATTGAACAATTCCATTTGTCCATATATCTTCAATAGTTTAAATATTATTTGTCGTATAATAACTTTGACGAGTTTCGTTAATGTTTATTTACCAGTCGTAAACATAAAAACATTTCGTTTCAACTTCTCTCACTTAATATTCCTCTTGACAATCGCGCCTATCGATCAATGGTTATTTCAAAGCGTTAACTGATAAAGCAATCGATTCGATGAACACGGAGAATCGATTCTCATCGTCTTGGATCTATTCGATCGTTACGGTCGGATAACACTGCGTATCGTATTGTACGAGCGCACGGCGAATAGATGGCATCGAATTGAGCGACAGGTAACTAAGAAAAGGGGGCAAGAAAAGAATGCGAGATGGCAAGTATCGACGTCGTAAAAGTGACAAGCGTGTCGACATAACGCATATCACTGAAGAGAGAGAGAGAGAGAGAGAGAGAGAGAGAGAGAGAGAGAGAAAGACGGAAACGGATAGAATGAAAAAGAGAGAAAGAGATAGTCTTTCGGTTTATCGGTCAATCACGATTTGACCCGTATTAACCCTCTCAGATTCCCTTGTATCTCGAGAAGGGAGAAAAGAGAAAAGGTTCTCGATGATGCTTCCCTTCGAGTCCTCTCACATTACGATGCTCTATCAATTGAATAAATAACCTGACATCGATACAATATTGTTATCCTAGAGCGATACTCTTTTATGTTAGATAGATAAAGATTCAAGAGAAGAGGAGAATCCTCTTTAATGGTTATCGCACGGTAGTCGCAATGTATGTAGTTGATTTTAACAGAGGGAGGAGAGAGAGAGAGAGAGAGAGAGAGAGAGAAATAGAAATAGAGAAAGATTTACGGTACCGACCATAAATATTCGCCTCTACTTCGCGTCACCTTGAATAGCATAATTCTCAAGAGAATCTATGTGTTAGTATAAGGATGAGGGGAGGGAGAGGGAGGAATGTAGAGAAGGTAGAGATATAAGGATCGCTGCGTTAGTTCTTAACGTCTAATCCGCTCACGATTCTCGTTTGTTACAGGCTCACGTGCTCCGAACCTTATTTCATGAGCGAGGGCCTATATGCACCTCTGGAGGATCTCGATAATATTCGCGAGGTCACTTTACACACGATGACCATTGGTCTTTTCATCGAAGATCCAGGGAAGGTAAGTGATTATAACGTAAGCTCCGATCCACCGTTATGCAAACATTTTCTTTTTACCCTCGAATGAGCTTTCTCAAGTGAAATCCCTTCTCATCTTGTAAAAAGATTGACCACCGTATAGGTCCGTGTATAAATTTATATATGTATGTTTGTATGTTTGTATGTATGTACATACGTACGTATGGTGTTACTTTGTATATTCCATCGTCTCTAGGTACGACCATTACAAAATCGAACGACGCCAGGAATAATAATGACGTTCGTACGAAGAAAATGTACCACCCGTGTAACATAGTACAAAACGAATCGTATCTTCGACAGGTAACTTCAACGATTGGAATAGAAATAACACATCGATTCATACGTCGATCAACTATTACGTTCTGTATTTTTGTTCGATGTTAAAATTGCTGTCTACGTTGGCTATGTGTATTTTAAAAGTCAAGCCATCAACGCGATAACGTAGGATCACGTACGATGAAAATCCGATGAGAGAAATCCATTGCCGTTCCATTTAGACAAACACAATGATCCTAAACTTATTCGTTAATGCCCGTAAACAGGATTTCTAATTGGCCAATCAAGGGAATCCTTGTGTTCTGAGAGAGAACACACTCTCTCATTTTTCCATCAACGTTTGCCAACGTTCTCTAACGTACTTACAACTTTATACGGGCGGCTTAAAGTAAAGGAGAGGTCGATAGGGAAATAAATAAAAAGACGGCTAATTGCATTGCCGGTTCGCTGTTGGTTCATTCGTCGACCTTTCTTATCTTACATGGACGTCGATTAAAATTACGTACGACTACGGATGTGTGGTAGCCATTTAATCGGCACCGACATAACCACCACATGTTAAAGCTACGGCAGTGCAGCAATACTATCTCGAATGGTGCCAGGGCCGGCCCTCTTCTCGACTCACTAATTAAATGCAACGGCTAATTAGATAACTGATAAAAGGTTATGGCGATCTCTAAGAGGTTCCACGATTACTTTTGGTTCCTTGCACTTTTTCTTCGGCCCACTCGCACTCTCGTACTTTCTTTCTATCTGTCTGTTCGATTTCAACCGAACGAAATTCGAAACTTGGCTTAAATTCTACTTAAATTCTAACCTTGAAACTTCAAGGATTTCTATTCGGGGGGCTTTTAATCGACGAGGCAGACGAAAATCCAATTAAAGAATTGCACGTTATTTAAATATCCCCGAACCATGCACGTGCTTTTTCGGAAAAAGTTCTAAGATTTGTCTTTGTACGACAGGATGTATTTTATTTTATTTATTTATTTATTTATATTCTTCTTTTTTTCTTTTCTTTTTCTTTTTCTTTTCTTTTCTTTCTTTTCTTTTTTTTTTTTTTTTTTTTTTTTTTTTTTTTTTTTTTTTGATAAAAATATTTTTCCCACGTTCTCATTGATAACTAATTAGTCGAAGAACTGGTACATATCTCGTTTCTCACGTTTTATTATTTGTCCAAGGGCTATCTGAATATTTTATTTATATATCCACTGATAATTATTCCAATTGCCTGTCTCTCTTACTTGATTTATGATATACCAATTAAATGTTCATTTTTTAAAACTGCTGATCTCGTTTCTAATAGCTACTGTTTCCTTTTAAATGCAAAAACTTTATAAAGATCGTGCGGAGATAAGTTGCTTGGAAATTAAGAGGACGTCGTTCATGCTCCATTGTCAAATCGATAATGAAAGACTTTTTATACGTTATCACGACAATGTCTCTTTAAGGAGTGCAAAGAGGTTTGAAAAGAAATTGACAATGTCATTAATGTTTTGATACACGATCAGTCTCGATCACGTTGACAAATTTGTCAGAAACTTGAAACGATCGAAGGACGTTGTCAGAAGAAACGACAACTGTGTTACCATAAGATTGTCGTTCCAAGGCTATCAAGAGTATATATGAGTATAATGGTCATGGTGTTGGCGATTGTGATGATCGGACAATTCCTAGACACGGCAGCGAGCATAAATTATTCAGACGACGTAGCAAAAGCGATTAATTTTATTGGCCAACGTCCCGGATATGGCTCGTCTGTACCCGTCACTGTCGCTTTGTTGCAACGTCGTATCCCACTATGCTCTCTGTTCCACGATTATGCGCCAGCCCAAGCTAACACCTTATTAACGTTGGTGGTTACGCGAATACCGGCCGCAGGAAAGTTGCGCAAAACCGTTTGCGCGTGAAGAGCTTTCCATCGTTGAGCCACCTAACGTTCCTTTAAGCGTTAAATTACCAAAGCTCCTCTCCACTTTTCTTTACTCTTCTCATATCGTCTCTCTCTTTCTCTCTCGTTCTAACTCTCTATCTGACACATATATACACACACACACACACACACACACATGTACATACCTTTCCATTGGTATATTCAGATTAACTTGATCTTTAATTTTGTACACTTTTACGCATCTCGTATCAATTACGAAAGAAGAATATTCAAAAAGCGTTCTGGTCGGTCAAGTAAAAGTAAATAAATAAAAGTAACAAAAGGACAGGCTCGGATACGTTAAGGAATTTAAAGATTACAGCAAGAAAGTTCTTTACCCGTTGGTATTCCCAGATGACAGGAGTCGCGTTCCTCGCGTGAGTAACATTAGCCTCTTTCTTTCCCTATATATCCGAACTTGGCATGACAAAATGGCGAATATAAGCGAGAGACACTACTTTCCCAAGGTAGATTCTGGACGGCGAATTCTTAGCGATTCTAAAAAGCCAACGGGCAGGAGATGCTCACCGGTGGCCATAGATAGAGCGTCGAGTGCGACATCGTCCCGCTCTCGACTCTCGATGGCTTCCCGGTAACCAAGGGGTCAACACTCACATCGGGACATGTTTGGACGATGAGAAAACCGGGCAAGGAGAGAAGAAACTTAACGGCGCAAGACCTTGGGCAAACGCATTTACCTTCGCCGACGTTCGTACACCTGCGCATACCGAACTTCTTTTCTTCTTCGATAGAAGAGGAAAGGATCCAAGTGGTATGTATCCAAAAGAGACGATGATCCAACGTGTACTTTGTCCGCCAAAAAGTCATCAATCCTTTTTATTCGTTGGATGGATCTGATACGTAAAAAAAAAAAAAGAAAAAAACGAAGAAGAAAAAAAATATATATATATATATAAATGATTATATCGCAGCTATTCCAGGTATTGATGTATGTATCAGTTATTTATTAATGAAAATAAGGGCGCATTATTAACGACGTAAACTCGTTCTTTCGTCGATTAGCCGTTTACGATGAGGAACAAGCGTGTCATACTCGTCGAGCATCCACCGTTAACAGACGCCAAGTTGTGATCTTAATGCGCACAGACTTCTCATCCGTCATGTAGATAGCCTAAGAGGTAGTCTCTCGGATGGGCTCGTGCGTGCACACGTACATACTTACTTTCTCGTCGTAGACACGGGCAAAGAGCGAAAAAGGCAACCTGTCGTTATCCTTCTTTCTCCATCTCCCTTCGTTCTCATCCTCTCTTGTCTCTTCTTTTTCTTCTTTATCGTTTTTTGCTCTTCTTCCTCTCTTTCTTCGTCGCTTCTCCGGACGCGTCGTGACTGTCGTACTTAAGAACCGGGGACAGGAATCACGCGACTTCGAAGCGAGACTAAAATTAAGTGTCGGGATAATAAGCATGAATGAACCGGCTGTTAGACAGGTATTCGGTTACTACGGCCTTCGAGAGCATAGGTCAGCACCACTGTCAGCGATTTTACACCGAGTTACTATCGTTTCTCTGTGTGTCGCTCTTGCTGAATCATCTTCCAACGAAGCCTTTAGACGAGCCCGGATACGCCTTCGATGCGAATTTCGCAGTAGCCTTCCGCTTTGAACGACTCTTTCTAATCATGATACGTCTTCTTCGAATTTCATTCTCGAAGATTAGTTTATTTATTATGTTTACTTTTTTCTTTCTTTCCTCTTCTTTTTTTTCTCTCTTTTTCTTTTCTTTTTCTTTTTTCTTTTTTTTTTCCTTTTCAATGACACTTGTTGATATTTTGACACTTATTAATATTACGTTTGTCCATGGCTATAGTGGTAATAAAGTTTTTATATAAAACGATTGTAAAAGTTTCTCCGTGTCTTTATCTTCAAAAAAAAAAAAAAAAAAAAACAAAAAAAGAAAAAGAAAGAAGAAAGAAAGAAAAAAAAATAAAAGAAAAGAAAAATACGAAATAAACGTGTCAGATGCATGTATATATCCATTCCTGCATAATTTCCTTGACAGTCGCCGTGTTAATAGAGAAACACATGAGAAAATTAAGGAGCGTCTACTTCTTCCTTCCTTCGACTCGAAAGTTTATTCAAAGAGAGGAGTGGTTCGGGTTGGGTCTTATCGACGATGATGCAAGGTACCTAAAGATACGCATCTCCGTCGTCTTTGGTATCTTCTCTCCTTAGGTAAGAGTAAAAAATAGCCTGAGGCTATCTCGTTAGTTTCTCATCCGGATGGTCTTGAAGAAAAAAAGAAAAAGAGATAAATATAAAGAGTAAGATAGAAACACGTGTATCAATGCAAAGATGCTGTTACATTTAATCACATTTTCACCATTGAATTCTAACGTTTGTTGTATTTTTACAATTATCGATAATTTCTTAATGATCGGATTGAATATAAGACGACATTGATTTGAATATAACACGGCTGTAATGAATGTCCTAAGTTAACGCACAGAGACAAATAATATATCTACTTACTATATGCATTAACTTATATCAACGTATGAATCATTTAATGTAGCCTTGCAATAGTATAATTTAGCATATCAAATCTAACTTATATCGTTACATTCTAAATAATATTTACATAGATATTATACAATTATTGGACATGTAGTATATAAAGAAAATAATTCTCTTTTATCAATAATCGATCCGAACTAATAACTTGTACTTAAAAACTTGTACTTAAAAAAATATTGATAAACTTGACTCATAATAAATTCAAATAATTATGAATAAAAATAATTAATACATTGTAAAAATATTGATTTTAATGGAAAACTTATCTAAGTGAGAAAATTGATTTTATATTAACGAAACATCACGAGAAAAGTTTCTCTCTCTCTCTCTCTCTCTCTCTCTCTCTTTTTTTTTTTTATAATACCTTCATCCCTATATTTCTTTTCACATAAAATCTTCGTATAACATCTAATCGTTTTAATTATACGAATGACGATATTAGCTTGCAATAATATGCTATCGTAAAAATACATTTTCCATTTAGTAAAAATGAAAGCGTACGTGTTTTGTCAGATAAAAGATTATAAGGTATAAGCGAGCATACGCTTGTCTCGTATCTCTCACGAAGCTTGGACTTTATCTGTAACATAAATACCAAGAGAGAAATATGTCTCGTCCGGACGTGCTATCGCGAGAGGAATACTCTCCAATTACGATATCTCCTTTTCACGTTCACCTGCGTACTCGCGGATAGCTCGTAAGGTAGGCGCAAGCAGTAGAGCGGAAGCACGAGAGAGGAGCCATTTACTTCCCGATCGAGAGAAGAGTTTACCTCTGAACGTAGGAATGCGCTCGTAAGTTTTCTACCAAGTATCCGGTTCGTATTTATTTATTCCAAGATAATGTGTATTCGTAAGATAACATGTTCGGAATTTTTCGGGAGAATTCGATTTTACATGTTATACTAAGTGTATATATATATATATATATATATATATATATTTATTTCCGATCGATCGATCAATTTCATTTATTTGCAATTTCCTGTTACTGTATCGATGATAATAATAATCTCTTCTTTCAATCTTTCTTTCGGATTTAGATTTATTGGTTTGAAAGATACAAAATTGAATTTTATTACAGGATTATATAAATAAGTGTACATTCAATCGGTCATAATTTTGTATTATTATTATACTTGGAAATATTTGATCAATTTTCTTCTCTTTATCAACGAATTAAATTGATATTTTCTTTTCAAACGCTTTGGTTATTATTAATTTATAGTGTAACAAAACAAGGATCGTACTTTTGAATGTATTGCGAAAATATTGTACGAGGAATATCAGTTTAAGAAGAAAAGATTAATTGGACGTTAAGGTAGTTTTGTTAATCTTATTAAAGAGATTGTCCTTTCTTGATACGAGTTTGTACCAGTCTAGTCGGACGTTTCATAATCGTTATGCATCTCGACTCAATATTCATCGATATAGAAGCATACGATCAGAAAGCCGGAAAATCGAGTCATTCCTCATACGGCTTTCATAAAAATCAAAACCATCGACATTTCTTTTTATAGATCAGTCTCTTCTTCTTGTTTTTTTTTCTTTATATCTGGCGTTAAAATTTATCGCTTCTAATATCTTGTTATGATATTTGAAAAATTAAAGATATGAATAAATTATTCGTATATTAAATATATAATATATAATCGAGTAATAATTATCAAATAATAAATTATATATATATATATATATATATATATATATTCATTATTTGATAACATTAATAAACTATTTATTTATCATAAATAATTTTTTATAAATGAACTCGACCGTATATTTCTTATAAATTATTTATAACGGATATATTATTCGTAGATTCTAATGAGTCAAGAAAATGAAGGGAAGGTTTCCTACGAGTATGTCGTCGTGAATTGGTAACCATACTTTTCGCGCTATTTGCAAGCTAATAGGTAAACGTTTTATCAACTTTGAAATCCCGATTCGTGTAATGCCACGTCGTACCATTTCCGTCGTGGTAATTAATTCTCATTATTCGTATCGAATATCCGTACCACTTTCGATAGCCAAGATCATCGAGGACGATAAGAATGGCGATATTTATGTCGCAAGGCGAAGAGTTCGTTCCTTTCTCGCGGTTCGTTTAAGGTTTCGCCCTTCCACCGTATGAAATTCTTTCGTACGATATTTCGACGAAGGGAAAATGAACGTATCGCGTTTGCTGCTCTCACCTTTTATGCTTTTATCTATAAAAATAAAGAAAGAGAGAAAGAGAGAGAGAGAGAGAGAGAGAGAGAGAGATACCATAGAGTAAAGGATTTTCTCAGAAGAACGAGATCCTTCCTGGTTCTTAAGATAAACTTTTGCATTCTTTCAAAACGTAATCGAGTGAATCGAAGAAACTAAAGACACCAGTAACAGAGAGCATTAAACCGGTAGCTTTCTCGACCCGTATTTTCTACCCTCTGAATCAGAATTACAAGGCGATCATCCTCCAGGCGAATAGAATTCAACGATATTTCTTTTCTCATGATACATTTTTCATCCTTATCTGTTTTCATTATATAATTAATTTATTCCAATAATTCAGCCATATAAGGAGTACTTATTACTTTTTCTTTTTTTTTTCTTCCTTGCTTCTTTTTTCTTTTTTTTTTTTTTTTTATTTTTAATCCAATCCGTCGATCATTTATCAAAATTTTACGATTTAAATATCATCGATTTAGAAAAGAGAATACGCTTATCGTTCATATGGTTTTAAGATTTGAATTATGAAACGAGTTGGTTTTTTCTTCTTTTCTTCTTTTTTTTTTTTTTTCTTTTTTCTTCTTTTTCCTTTTTTTGTTTATATGCGTCAGGATATAACTTACGTTATCTATTCATATAAAAAAAAATATCTCCCGTTAACGCATTCCAACTTAGAAGAAGGATTTGCGTTTGAGGAAGCCAGAGAAACGGATGTTTCATGGTCGAGCTAGATTATTTATCTCTATGAGTCTTTACAAACTTGCTTTTAGTTTTCGATTTGAAATGGAGCTGTGTGCACACGCACGATATTGTTTTAAAAACTCGTGATTCGGAAAATAGAAAAGGAAGTTGTGCGATAGAAAGAGAGAAAGAGTAGAGAATGAGAGATGACGCTGGTGGACCAAGCGAGATTCGCTTCGCTTACGGAAGGCGTTTCACGATTTCGTGCTGACCGTTCGTGGCCAGAGGTCAGAGTTCAAATTCAACCAGACGAGATAACAACTACGACGTCGATAAATCGTCGCTACGAAGAACGCCGAACGTACATTATACGCTTATTTCTTTTTCTCCTCTCTTTATCTCTCTCTCTCTCTCTCTCTCTCTCTCTCTCGTTCTATTTGTTCGCTACTTTTTATTCCTTTATTCGTTTCCGTTATTTTTCGATTATCCGATTGAAACTCGAAGCGACTACGGGAACTATTGGAGGAATTAATTTTATAACTTTCCATATCTATCTATGGGAAAAACTTTCGATAAAATAATGCAAAAGTTCGGATTATATTTGTTTAAAAACAAATAAATCTTCTTTAACCGAGATCGATATAAAAGATTGAAAATATCTAAATAGTTCGTTTAGTTTCTCGTTTTAATTTTTTAATTTAAAGAAATATTTCGAAAATAGTCATATAAAATTTCATACTGCGAGGGAAGACCGTGTCGACTGGGCCAAGTTTTATATTTTTTCTCACAGTTCTCTTCCTCATTCATTTTCTTTTCTCTCTCTCTCTCTCTCTCTCACACTCTCTCGTTTTCTTTTCTTATTCTCTAGCGTTCTCTCGTAACGGACATTCTACATCATTTCGTTTGAAAATAAATGAAAGGAAACGGAGAGCAGAAGGACTAAGAACCGTCGGATACGTCCGATCCTTTATCGTTATTACCCTTCAACCGACTTAAAGGGCTATAAACGACAACATATGGCACCCACATGGACGCGAGAGCAACGTCTTGACAAAGGGATCCTGCAGGACTTTGTCGCGACATGCAAACCAACGGGTGTATCTTTATCCTTTCTTATTTTTCTCTTCATTGTCCACTTCTCGCCATAAGAAGATAACAATAGGACGGTAATGACTAAGTATTTTATCTTCATGTTTTATTACTCTTCTTTTTCTTCTTTTTCCTCCTCCTCCTTCTCTTCTTCTTCTTCTTCTTCTTATATTTTTCTTTTTTTTTTTCTTCTTCTTTTTCTTCTTTCGCCATTTTAACTTCTTCTAATAAAACTCGAAAGAAGCGCTGTCGAGAGAAGAAAAATAAATTAATAAATAAATAAATAAAAAAAAAAAAAAAAAAAAAAAAAAAAAAACAAGAAAAAAAAAAGAAAAAAAAGCAGTGGAATAAATAATAATAAAATAAAATAACAAGATAAAGATGACATAAGGAAATTTTTTTTGAATTTATTATTTGATCGAGATCATTCGGATATTACGACGTGTCATTGAAATAAACAAATTATTTTCTCTAACGACAGAACGAGAATCTTTTTGAAGTCCTTGCGTCAGGATTATCGAAAGATTTCGTAAGCATAGACGGACGTATGTTACCGTTTAACCCGATTAACTTGCACGGTGCACGTGATTAATCGCGATCCATAATAAGTCGTTGCATCAGCTTCAACAGGAATACGTTGCGACATAATAAGTCCTCGGAAGTGGATTACATAAATTCGAATAATTATTTCACACGAAATCTATCCTTATTAGTATCCTAGACTTTCGTAATAACGAACTAAACTAATCATGTTCGTTCATTCGTTCGTTCGTTCTTTCATTCGTTCTTAGAACACGAGGGTTTTGGAAAATCATTGAGTTTCATTCCTTTTTTCCCTTGGGTAAACTCGTTCGTCGCCTTACTTACAACTTGTTAGTTACACGAGTATCGTTTACCTACATATAAATTATAGTAGACATCGTATCTATCATTTTCTTTTCATTCAGTCTTCTCGTAAGAGAAAATCATTGGCTTTCATAATTTTATTATAATTTTAATAGGGAAGCCTTTATTTTTCCTGCATATGAAAATAAGTAAATAAGTAAATAAGAAAGAAAAAAAAAAAAGAAAAAAAGAAAAAAGAAAAGAAAAAGAAAAAAAAATGAAAATTAACATTCAGGCGACGTATTTTTTTCAACTTTTTGGATTATCCCATTTGGAATGTCCCCTTTTCTTCCTCTTCTCCCTTCTTCTTCCTCCCTTCCTCCCTTACCTTTCTCATGCACCGAAGCAGGTTGTCTTCAATCTTCTTACTTTGCAAATTGAACGGTCGGTACATACTATCGTCCACGTTGACTCGTATCCTATGAAATGCAAAACACGTTAGGAAGTCTGAAAAAAATAAGAAGCAATTAGCCGTAAATCAAAATCGCGCTACCGAGATAGCGGACTTCGTAGTTAATATAAAGTAGCTTCTATCCACTGAAACTCGTACCACCAACGGCGTTTTGTTCGAATTTACGCTTTACCAAGATATCGTCGTCTTGGCTGTCCTCGTCCTCGTCCTCGGCCTCGGCCTATTCCTCCAAGAGATCTTGCCCTGGAGCCTTCGTTATTACTCCCAACGAGCGATCTTCCTTTCTACGTTAAATCTCTTCAAAAAGTATCGTTGGAAAACTTCTCTCGTCTTAGGTTTTTTATTTTTTATTTTTCTTCTATTCTTTTTTTTTCTTACCTCTTTTTTTTTCGTTCCTTTTGTTTTGTATTTTTTCAATGAGGATTATTATCTTGTAGAATTAAAGAGAAGTGATCCAATGAAAGGAGTCGTTTGGAATGATAAAATAAAAGTATAAAAAAAAGAAAAAAAAAGGTCTGATGATTTTGAAAGTTAGACATTTAGATTCAAAAGGTTATAATAAAATTTTATCATATCAAATCGTATTTATTTCGCACAAGTTAAATAATTAACTTTGATTAATGCGTCTCTGTCAAGTCCATTGATTCATTGATCTTCGTCGCTCGATATCTCATGTTGCGTGTTACAACGACGGGAACCAATGTTTAAAGTTGTACATAAGATTTTACTGTGTTCCCGTCAAAATCTCAAAAAATGAAAGCGAGTAAGCCGATAACCATACGATTAATATCAATGATCTTTCTTGATCGAGCTTGTAATGTTAATTTAGTGTTAGAATGTTTTTTTCATCTCTTCTTTTAACATCTACTTAACTATTACCTACTACATATTTTTTAATTATAGCTAAATTGTTTCGATAATCATTGAACCGTTTATTTCTCATGCATCTTGTTTTAGATTTGTTCGGCTATGCGCATGATTATCAGATCATTTTATATATATATATATATATATATATATATATATATATATATAAAAGAAGAAAAAAAAAATATTCAAAACTCAGTAGCACCTTGCAATTAACTTAAGTCTTCTGATTGCCAATACCGGTTAGCTTACGAAATAAACTCGTCGGTTTGCGGGCGAATGACATAGGAACGATTTGGAAATCGAGTTGGAATCACAGAATAGAAAATCGCTTCTAAAACGTATATGTCGATTTAATTCTTTTCAAACAGGATTTTATCAGGAACCTTTCACTATGCCTTTCCTTTCGTACGCGCTCACCGGCTCGAAATATTTTACAGACGATTTCGCGACGATCGACGTTTCAAACGAATAGATCTCGAGGCCTCGATTCTTCTCGTAGATCTGAAAATATCTTGGAATCTTCTAGACGAGGCTAGTGAACGAACGTGAATCGTAAAGGCGCGAGAGCGAGCCGCGAAGAATAGCGCATTCTGGTAAACAACAACCGGTTCCTATTTACGGTTATCTTCGTGAATACGAGCGAGCAAAGCTTGTTGGTTCGCCTCGCGGTGGTCGATAAACTGCCACTAGGTCTCTACGCTTTAAGATAATTCTCTATGAATAAAATCAAGCGTAGTTATGACGCTTAGCGACGAGAGTAGAAATCTGCTCTTAAGATGCTAATATACGCCGAGAATAAAATTGAGAAACGTTTCTCTGACCCTTCTCTCAGTGACTGACGACTTTACTAATTTTGCTTTCTCTCTCTCTCTCTCTCTCTCTCTCTCTCTCGTATTTTTTTTTTGTTGCTTTTTATTATTTCTTCTTATTTTTTTTTACTCTTCTTCTTTTATTTATTTATTTATTTATTTATTTTTTTTTAATATTTTCTTGATATCTATTTCATTCGTTTAGGTCAATCGAATAGAATATTCGAAATCGATAAGTAAACGCTTCTCGAAGAACAGATAAGTGAACGTTATAATCGTACACCTGACACTCGTAAATTTAAAGCCTTCACTATCTTTCCTCTCGGTATGATAGAACTTAACTCTAATCTTATTCATATCGATTTCGCTACGAGACATGGCATGAATTAATTAACAATATTTTCTTGTCGCAATATAGAAGACCAGACTGGACCGTTAGTCAATCTTTTAAGTATCCTCCATATCGGAGTCTCGATATATTCATCGAGATTATATATATTTAAAAATCAAATTTTTATTCTAATAATGTTGAACGTATAATAAAGTACGATATTTCAATTTAATTTACTATGGTTTTGTCGTTAGACAGCGATTTCTCGAAGATTTGTGGAATATGGAAATTCGAAAATGAAATTAAAAATTATATATATATATATATATATATATATATATATATATACATATATATACATATATGTAGATATATATGTAAATAATTTACAATTACCATTTTAGCGATATAAACTCGATTAATACTTCCGTATATAAAACAAAATAAAACAAATGGTTAACTAATCGTACAAACGAGATATCGTATCTATTAGTAACTAATATTTCTTTTTCTTCCTCCTACTCCTTCTATTCCTCCTCCTCCTCTTCCTCCTCCTCCTCCTCCTCTTCTTCTTCGTTCTTTCATTGTAATATTTAAATTCGTCTATGCGCCATGTAGATAATGAATTCAAGGCGTTTCTTCTTCCTACGCGTCGAACATTAACGAAGGGTACCTGTCGAGCTCTTGAAATCCACTTCGATTTATTTCCGTCTCTTATTTTTCCAACGATAGGTGTGATGCTATTACAGTTACTTCAAGGACTTCGAGATAGCACAAGCACTTTCTAAGTTGCGCCGCGACATGTACAACGACTATAAGCGAAGTAAGAAGGAAAGAAAGAGATATACACACACATATACACACACATATACACACACATACACACACAGAGAGAGAGAGAGAGAGAGGAGAGAGAGAGAGAGAGAGAGAGAGAGAGAGAGAGAGAGAGAGAGATTGGACCCGTCTCTTCTCATTCCCTCACAACGAATACGCTCGTATAATTTTCCTTCGAGAATATCGAGCCGTTCTCGGTTTACCTCTCTTTCTTTTCTCACTCGTAACTTTGGATTTAGAGTTTAACTTAGGTACTTTATCGCTTGGTTGAACAAAATTCATGACTTTCCGCGATCAACATGACACTCGTATATAATTTTCTTTCTTTCTTCTTTCTTTCTTTTTTTCTTTTTTTTCTTCTTCTTCAGAATCGGGATGATTCCATTGTAAAAAAAAAAAAGGGTAAATAAAAAAAAAAAGGACCTGGACGATTTTTTTTTTTTGTAGAAGCAGCACCACCAGCATCCTACTTGACCCTATAAATTTGTACGAATTTGTTGAATAGATAGGAACGATGTAGAATTGTTAGGAATGTATAGTCGGGAAACGCAAACGATTCGATAATTTTACATTGCGCTTTATAATGGACCCAGTACGTTTTTGCATTTACCTCATCTATATCAAAGGGCCATCGTTAGTTACTCCCTACAAAGGAGATTGCATCGGAACAATTCCGTCGATATAGGTGCCTACCTGTCCGTGGTAACTCTTCGCTCGGCAACTTCCTCCTCTTCCTCCTCTTACCTTTTTACCTTTCTACGAAATTACATAAAAAATTTTCTCTCAAAGCAACCTCGTCAAAGAGCTTTTTTTCTTGGCTTGTTCTCGTGGCTCGTAGAGAGTCCATCGATCGTTTCAATATTTCAAACGATAGTTCGAACCGATCTTTTGTATATTTGGAAAATGTGAACATGGATCGATTAAAGATCGATAATATTTCAAAATAAATGAATTCTCATTAACAAATTGAAATTAATTTCTTTCTACATCGTGATTATAACTTTTCGTTAAGAATCAAATCTAAAATATTTGATCTTACGTTTTCATTGTAACGACGGATCAGATTAAAATACGATACATGATCGAAGAGCTGGCAAACAACAGGACCTAGAACTACGAAAGGGAGACTACGAAACGGAGCTGGATAGACTGCAAGGAAGGTGGTGCAATGTCTGCAACTGACCCACTTTAGCTTGGCACGCCGTGTTGTATATATCGGTGAAGAAACGACGGAATGCTACCAATGCTACGGGGACTTTCACTCGGAAGGCACGTTCCTGTGTACCAAAGAGAGAGAGAGAGAGAGAGAGAGAGAGAGAGAGAGAGAGAGAGAGAGAGAGAGAGAGAGAGAGAAAGAGAATGGGAGAGAGGGAGAGACCGGGATCGGTATGGCGATCGATTGTTTTCAAAAGGTCGCCGCCCGGTCCTCCATTAGCGGCTTCCCATTAGGTCTCTCTCCTTCATAAAAGGCGCAAAAGGTCATAACGTCGACGACGTCGCCATCATAATTTCTAAAGTGACGCTGACGCGTCATTACGTTACTCGTGATAAATACCTACAATCTTCCGCACCGATTGATTAGCCGTAAGAGTAACATCGTGGAATGCGGACTTAGACTGGGCGAAATCGAGAGGATCACGCATTGAATACCGATCGATGAACCTCGATATTTTAACCTCTCTCTCTCTCTCTCTCTCTCTCTCTGTCTCTCTCTCTGTCTCTCTCTCTCTCTTTAAAGAGAAACCGAACGTCTTCGGTTTAAGTGATTATCGTGATTTTAAAACGTCGTAGATTATATTGTTGACTCTTTAATTTAATTCGTAGTGTCGATGATCGATTTGAAATTTTTTTTTCTTTTTCTTTCTTTCTTTCTTTCTTTTTTTGTTTTTTTTTCTTTTTTTTCTTTTTCAAAGATCGAGTTTACTTTCAAATCACGAAACGATACTTACCTCGAGTTATGTTCTCCAGTGGAAAAGATCGACCGTTTAGGCGAGCACAAGAGTTACACTTTCGATCTCTCCTTCCCAATGCTTCGCTCGTACTTGTTACATTTTTTAGAGCCGTAAAAAGTGCTCGCTCGGCGTGAAAACGTCCGGTCGTTGCTTTTAGGACATTAGATCGTCGTTGTCTTGCTTGCTCTTATCGAATCCAAAGCGTGGCTGGCGCCGAGTGCGGCAGTTAAACTTAACTAACGACTCCATTAAAGTATCCGCGCCAGGCCGTGCGAAATTCATGATCGTTTCAAGCGTGAACGAAACGACTCGAATAGGCCGAGCATCGTCGTCGTCGTCGAACTCGAAGATCGGTTTCCTGCTAGCCTTAACGAGCTTCGAATTCTTCGTGATTAAATTCTTTCGTATTTTTTCATTTTTGCAGACGCACACTTTCCAGATAGTACGTGTGTTTTTTGTCTGTTTTTTTTTATTTTTTTTCTTTCTTTGCTTCTTCTTCTTCTTCTTTCTCCTTTCAGTAATTACATTAAAGAAGGTTCTTGGAACAACATTAATTAACGTTTATTTATGAATGATAAAATGAATCATTAAATACGACGTATTCTTGAAAGTCGATTGGTTATTTGGAAATTTTTTATATAAATATTTTTCTGTGTAAATATTTTTATTTAAAATTATCTGATAAACGAAAGAAATGTATTTCGTTGTAAGAACGAGAACAAGTAGTTTCGCAAATCGTACAGAAATACGTAGAGTCCTTTAAAAGAGCCAGAAGAAAGTGACCTCAGAGGTTATATGGTAGTACCTTATCACGTAACTGGTATCTGTTGTAAGAAGAGATGCTCTCCGGTTAATCTACATCGTCCAGGAAGAGAATCGGTGCTAGGCCAGGTTCTCTATACCGTGTGTATACAACAGAAGTTTAAAGTCTCTCCGTTCGTTCGATGACCCGCCATGGCCGGCTTCTTCGCCAACATGTCCTCGTGCCGGGATTCCTCGAGTTCTTCGTGTAATATAGAAGTCGAAGAACGCTCTTGCTCGGCGTTATTCAGGAAGAGTCCTTAGCATCGTAGATAAACCGCATTTACCGCCAGTAACGAAGTCCATACGTTATGTCTCTCTTTCTTTCTACTTTTCTATTCGGATTCTACACGAGTACATATCATTCTTTATCTCTCTCTCTCTCTCTCTCTCTCTCGCTCTCTCTTTTGCTCTTTTCCCTTGATAGGAAGAAAGAGAGAGAGAGAGAGAGAGAGAGAGAAAGAAAGACGTCCATTTGCATGAACGAACCTCTAACGCTCGTTTATGATCGGACAAGGCGAAACGTGTCATGATATCCGGGATAGAAACGACTCGGTTTAATCCTCGTGAATTTCTTCCCTCTGCGAAATACATACATTCGTGTACAAGCGCTGGTTCAACGTCGAAAACAGATATATTCCACGATGTATCTTAATACTACCTTTCTCGATGGTGGTGTACCCCTTTTATGTTTCTACCTGGAGGAGAAGGTAATAATGCTGCCTTTGATCTCTCGAGTGTGTTAAAGTAGTTGCTGCCGTGTTTCAACGCGTAATTTTAATCGTAGGTATATCCAATTCTACGACATCGCCATCAGCATCTATCGCGAGTTATATCGGCGATTGTTATATCGGTTAATACGTTTTATTTTCTCCTCCAAAAGAAAAGTAAAAAAAGAAAAAAAAAAAAAAGGAAAAAGAAATGGAAAAGATAACAAGACCGTAGGGGAAATTTCTTTTGGAATCTTTCTTTCTTTTTTCTTTTTTCCTTTTTCTTTTTCTTTTTTTTTTATCATCGTCAAATGACGTTTCGATTTATGAAACATCGAGATATATTGCTGAAGATACGTTTTTTTTTATTCGATTACAAACGATGATCGATCAAGATAATTCTGATGGCAAAAACAAGCAACGTTAAAAGATAAAGATAGTCAAGGAGGAAAAATATATTCTCGCGATACATATCGCTTATTATTATTCTTCGAATTCGTCCAATTAGCAGGAAAGAGTCTCGATGCTGCATCGATGCGCGCTAATGGATCGAGAAACGCCGAGCACGAACCGCGAGTAAGGGAAATCGCCATGGCGTTCCTGGATTTCTTTGGCGAATTTCCAAATGCGCCGAACAAGCCGAACCGAGGGACCGGAGGAAAAGTTGCGTTTACCTAAGGTTTCGATCCTATTTCCGTACCAGGTCGGTGACCTCCTCCTCTCTCTCTCTCTCTCTCTCTCCCTCTCTCTCTCATCTTTTCTCTCTCTCATCCCTCTTTTCGCTTATCGTTTCTCTCTCTCTCTCTCTCTCTCTCTCTCTCTCTCTCTTGTGCACCGTTTGTCCAGTTTCTTTCTTCTTTTCTTCACTCGGCAAACTCACCCCTCTCTTCCCATCTCCTTTCTCTTTCTGCGTTTCAAACTACTCTACACTCCTCCTCCGTTCTCTCTCTCTCTCTCTCTCTCTCTCTCTCATTCTCTCTCTCTCTCTCTTTCTCTCTCATTCCTTTCTCTACCATCTCTCAACAGGCACGGTTTGTCCAGCCTCGACAAACCTTTCAACGTTTCGTCCCGCATCGTACTCCTGTCAGGCCTCCCGTAATTGAGACGACTTTATAGCTCGAACTGATATCCGCAAAGAGAATCAGCCAACACTTTGAACGTTCTACGGCAGTTGCTTACCGAATGTCACGCGCTTTTAACGTTCGTTGAAAGATTTCTCGGTGCATAAACTTACGCTCTTCTCGATAACGATCGTGTGACGGTAAAATGTAAACGAAAACGTTAAAGGAATTTTTTTCTTACGGGAGAGATTGGAGTTGGGTCGGGGTGGTGGCTATGGCGGTGGGCGAGGGAGGGGGCGGGGGAAGTGCGGCGATCGTGTATAACGATTTTAAGAAAATTTCTAGAGAAAGTAGTCCGTAACGAGTATAAGTCAGACGTCGTAGTAACGACGATATTGCGTCGATCGATCTAGATCGATCTCGTACTAGATCGTTCGACGATAAAAGATGAAAACAAGAAAAAAAGAAAAAGGAAGAAGTACAGGACGGCTACTCCCTGTAAACACCATTATATATATGTGTAAGGCTTAGTTTCGCATCGGGGCACAGACGACGAACGTCCGCATCGCGATAATCATCGATATTTTCTCTTCCGCATACCGATTTCGCGGCTGGACGTGACCCGGTGGGCAGAAATTGCGGCGTGCGGTCGATACCCGATACGATAATGGGCAACGACGCGAAGAGAAATTTCTGAACGCTCGGCCCTCCGCTCTACGTGCTTCGCGAACTTTCTGCGCTAATCTTGCCGAGCCGGGGACCGATTTTACGAGCTCAAAGTCTTGCTATAAAATTCCGATCGGCCAATAACTCTTGAATTTCATTGAAATCGCTTTTCGAATCGGTTTGAATTTTCGTCCCCATAAAGATTAAATAACCGAAATAATAAGGCAATTTTTACAATCGAATAATTTTATTTACATTAAATACTATCGAAATGAAAATTAATATTCTCTTAGAAGAATTAAAAAGCAAAAATTAAACTTATTATATATGTTATAAAATATACAAAACGTGCCCGAGTCCTATTGACGTTTTCGAACGTTTTGATGAATGTATGCGTTCGATTGCGGATGAAAAAAAAAAATAAAATAAAAAAACAAATAACATAAGTAAATATGTGCTGCTCGTGGCAAGATGCTGGGCCAAGGAGTTTTAAAGGTGTCACGATATCGTAAACGTAAGAGGATAAGTGTAATGCGATTATAGCGCGAAGCTTTTGAAAAGGAATACGGATAAGTCCAGGGTAATCCATCGATGACGCCAAAAAATGAGATTGGAATTTGGCTCTAACAGGATAAAAAAAAAAAAAAAAAAAAAAAAAAGAAAACTAATAGTAATCTAATATAAATTTTATATATGTACGTACGTAAGTGCAAATAATTATAGTTAGTACATACTTCGTTCGTTTAACAAATTTAAAGGAATAGTCATTTTCTAATAGGTGTTTTTAATTTTTTTTACAAAGAAAAAAGGTACTCTCGTTCGTTTAATTATCGAGTTCCATCCTACTTGAAGTAAGTACCAGTCCACTGAGATATATCTACTTCCAACTGAGATTCAAAGGTTAAAGTGCAAATTGACGTAGCTCGTTGTGTCATCGGTAGATTGATCTTGCATTCTCAAAGGAACAAGAGAGAGAGAGAGAGAAAGAGACGGACAGACAGTCAGAAAGAGAGAGAGAGAGAGAGAGAGAGAGAGAGAGAAAATTTACAGTGGCATGCACACTCAGTTCCAAAGGGATTATACATCGTCGCGTGTCCTCTTGCAATGTCCTTCAAGAATTCACCCCTCGTTCTCTTCTGTTTATTCTGCACTTTAACGAAGCTTCTACGATTCTTCTTCGGGCTAACTCGTACAACGAAAAGAAGAGAGGCTATGTTTTTCTCTCTCTCTCTCTCTCTCTCTCTCTCTCTCTGTCTTTCTTCGTTTTTCTCTTTCTTCCTCTTTGCTTCTTATTGTCGACGTCGCGTCATCCTGTCCCTTTTCGTTTTGCTCGCGCGTCGTAAGATCCTTCGGGACTGTGAGAGGACACGAGCCCCAACCGCGTGTTCTCCGAGAGCAGTATCAATATTGGCGACTTCTCGGAACATCTTTCCAGAGTTCTCACCACGTAAATCGACAAATACCTTTTACACTACCGAAATACGCGCGTGATACGAATACGAATTTTCACGCTCTTATATTCGAGCTCTTTTAAAATAATCGAATAGAACGATGGTAATAATTATAACAATGTCAAAATGTTCTGCTTGATTATCGATCAGTCGTTGTAATCAATTAACAAAATTTTAATGTTTTTTTTTTTTAAAGAAAATCGTTGTGTTATAAAAGTACATATTTCTCTTTCTTTCTCTCTCTCTCTCTCTCTCTCTCTCTCTCTCTCTCTCTCTTCGTACTTTCTAAGATATTTAAGAGAAAAAAGAAAAAAAAAGAAAAAAAAAGAAAAGAAAAATAAAAAGTCTGACAATAATTATCAATGGAAAAGCTTTAATCCGTGTTCTTGTAATTTCTCAATAATTATTAACATTTTCTTTCGAATTCAAATGAAATTTTCTATAATTGCTTTTAACGATACGACGGAAAGTTTAAACTATTTAAATCGCGGAAATATTAGCTATAAAACAGTCTGAAAGGTTTTAAACGAGCGAAAGGAGAGAGCGCGCTTAGCTTAACTGTTCTTCATGGAATATATTATTATTTATATAATGAATGTATATCTTTCTAAAAAAAAATAACAAAACTAGAACATGAATATCTCATACATTCAAATGATTTGAGTTCTTGTACGAGATAACAAAAAGGTAAATATACTATCTATCGTTGGACATCGTATTATTGGATTCATCGTATGACGGAATGCTTTCGTTAATGAGATTTTCTAAGCGCTAACCTTTAATTTTAACTAATGATAGGGTGGTTTGAGATCGTAAGCGACATAATTACATGGATGACCTTAAAACCGTTTACGAGGCTGTCGTTCTCGATGCTGTAAAAAGAAAAAAGAAAAAAGAAAAAAAGAAAAAAAAAAAAAAAAAGATCTCCTACGTGATTTCGTTCGTTTAGCATAGCTGGCATTTAGAACAGCCGTTACACACCCACCTTTTCTACAACGCAACGCGACGACCACCTCGTCCTCGACGTCCTGCGATTGTCCGCCTACGGGCACGTGATTATCGTCATAACTATACCTCTACCTACTTAATTATAAAATATCTAATCGAAGGATGCACGAAGCCTTTTCTTTTTCTTTCTTGTCTCTGTGACCGATTGTAGAATGGAAATAGAAGCTATTAATAATAAAAAGATCGTTAAATACGAGGCTGTATCATTGGTGTAACATCCTTCGCGAACAGTACTTACGAGCTAACACTTAAACCAAGTCGGCGCATTTACGATTCATAAAACGAAGCGTATATACGTCAAATATCGTGCTGAGTATTTCTCGTCTAACGTAATATGTTGTTTGATCGTGTATCATTTCAAAGGATGAACAAGGTACCTAACAGCCGTTAAACCAGTGCGGTTCACGTGACCGCTAGACCGATCGTGAACTCACAATGTTCATTTTCTACTTTACGGACGTACAACTCTCGACGTACTAAGAATCGCATCATGGAAGATTAATGAATGGCAAAAATTATACTAGAATAGGAAATATTGAGAAAAGTGTCGTGCTTTGTCTTTCGTAAAAATAATTATACTTGATCGGAATGTGTGTCGTTGGTTAATGTCGAACGATTCTCAGGAACGATTCAAAAGAGATAAAAAGAGAGAGAGAGAGAGAGAGAGAAAAGCTTTTCTCCACGTAAGCGAGAAAAGTTTTCAATCGGAAAAGAGTCAAGAGACTGTAAAACCAATCGGCTAACCAATCGGCTAACACTATTTGCGGAGAAACGTCGTCGTTGACGTGCTATCTATCAACGTCTCACCATCGAGAGGTCGTTCTTTTGCCTTCCCGGGGATGACCTTAATGTCGTGAGAAAGAGGCGTGGACCATAACCACGAAGAAAGTCTAATCGTTGTATAGTTATAAGGAGAAAGGTCGCTTAGGTCCGAGTAGGCTATCGGTACGTTTGTTTACTCTTTAAAACTGATCGGCTTCTCGTCTACTACTTAGATCTATAGAATTTCTATGGCGGTTTCTCTATTCGTACAGAGAAACCTACTGGTATACCGGTTGTTCATACAGCCCGTACGTTGCGTACTTCTTCCAAGTAAGACCGCCGACGACGAACTCGCATGCGAATGAGCCTTCCTATACCATAAGGGGCGTCGAAGAGACGACTAGCCGGCCCCAATGGGTCCCCTTTTCTTCGGGATATCTCGTCTTGGAATACCGTACGGTTCCTTCTTGCGACTTGCCGCTTCCGAGGAAGCCACCTTTTCTTCTTTGACTCAGGCTCTTCGAGTACTTCACGCGATGCCCCCATCTAAGACCTTACCGCTCGTTCTCTCGTTTCTAGTTAACTACGGTTTCGAAGAAATTCACGAGTGGGATGATACACGCCGTAAAATGTCGTATATTTTTGTCAAAACTTAATATCGCTTCACTCCGAACGTAATATAAAATATTTTTTTTTTCTTTCTTTCTTTCTTTTTTTTTTTTTTCTTTCGTCTTTTCTTACGTCGTTCCTTTCGTCAAAAACCGGTCGTTTAGAATAATTTAAGAAACTTTTATAAATATTATTAATGGTTATCTATGATCAGGATTATTTTTATGAGAATAATATTTTTATATTATTTTTTCGAGAAGGATTCAGGTTTTAATGTTAACTCGATGTAAAGGAAAAAAAGAAAAAAAAAAGAAAAAAAAAAAAAAGAAAGAAAAAAAATAAAAAGCTTATGAAAGAGAAGAGAGGCATCGGTGGTTTCGGCGAACGCACGCGAAGGTGACGATCGTCGAGGTGGGAACCTTCGAGGAATCTCTAATAAACACTCGCATTGTATGCTAATTCATAAATATGCTCCGTGTACGGCGCAACCTCGTGCACGAAGCAGCTGCACCGAGAATACTCTTCGCAAGTCGTACGCGTGCGTTTCCTCTTCGACCAATCGAGGAATCGCCTTGCTTCGACTCGCTTTACCTTTCCTCGCCTCGCCTCACATTGCCTCGCCTCGAGACTTCTACTTGCTTATATTATGACGAGCTTCGCATAAGAATACGACCTAAGCGTGATTAATGTATGTATTTCACTTTACGGCTTGTTTTGTTAAACGTTCGACGTTCTTCTATGACGAACGAAGAGGTTACTTCTTTTTCTTTTCTTTTTTTTTTTTTTTTTCTTTTAAATAAGAAAAAAAAAGCAACAACAACAAAAGAACAAAAAAGAAAAGTAAAAATATTTGCTAATTAATCAATATATAATAACGATAAGGGATATAATTGAATTTAACAAATTTTTCTCCTTTCGAAATATTGTTCATAGTTGAAAAAGATCCGCGTGCGTATAATTATTTTATAAAGTAAAGTTTTCTCGAGAAAGAAGTCGAGTGAGATTCGAGAGAAAGCGTTAAAGTTTTCAGGAAAGAGGAGAAAAAATAAAGCGAAAAAAGAAAAAGAAAAAAAGAAAGAAAGGAACGACGACGAGGTTGTACGAAAAAGAACTTTAACGTAGAATCGAGGAGCATCTTTTCGTCGTAAAGAGAAGGACGAGGACTAACAGAGAAATTCAATTCCCCGCGAATTTAATAACGACTAGTCGATCGGATTTATATCGTCACCTCGGTTCTTTATTTATCGATAAAATTAAAAGGCGCCGTCTAGTTTTATCTTTCTATTTTCTTTTCCTTCTTCCTCCTCGGCTATTTCGTCCATCACCACTCTCACCGAATTACTAAACAGACTTTAGAGAAAAATAAGTAGCTTGAAAGATTTTCAAGTACCTATGTTCCTTTTTGTTTCCCTCAATTTTTTTTTCCCTTTTCTTTCTCTTTTTCTTTTTTTTTTTTTCCTTTCCTCTTATCTCTCCTTCGCTAGTTAGACACGTCAGATCGGTGGACGTGAAAGAAAAAAAAAAAAAAAAAGAAAAAAAACCAAAAAAAAAAAAAACAAGAAAAAAGATAGAGGGTAATTCATTTAGAATCGCGTCAATGGCAACGTAAGAACAAGGAGAGCGCGTGCGCAAGACGCCCACGATCCTTCGAGAAATCAGGTCGAACGGATTAAGCCGATCGCGAGAGAACGTGTTTATCCCTTTTGCATTGGCAAATATCCTTGTGTTTTGCACCTACGCTCTTTAATCTTACCGTCCATTGGATTGAACAAGCCGGTCAAAGAGAATTATACATTCCACTCGCGATTTCTTAAGAGATCAAGCGCATATCATCCAACGAACGATACCGAAGCAAGTCGTTTTCTATACGATGTATTACCATATTATATATGCCAAAGTGTCTTAATGCCTTCTATATCATCTATAATGTTTATGTGAATTACTTATGAGGTGATTTGCTTGCCTTTAAATGAGGCTGTCCAAGTAATACTACCTAATTCACAAATACGTATTAAAGGGAACGATTTTTTACTCATTAATTACTTTTTTTTTTTTTTCTTTTTTTTTTTTCTTTCTCTTAAAAATATCTTATTATCTAATTAATTTAATATACACGAATTATTTCGAAAATTTTCTAATAATATTGTCATTGATTTTTAACAATTTTTAATCATATACGATATCTAATTATAATTATACTTTAAATTCTTTAAAATATTCAATCGATCAAATTGAATGCGACGAACTGTTAGATTTCAACTTTAAAAATTTTACTACATTGTTATCCAAGAAAATTAAAAAATAATCACGAAAGGATGTGATAGAAATAAAAAAAAAAAAACAAAAAAAAAACAAAAAAAAACAAAAAAAAAGAAGAGAGAGAGAGAGAGAGAGACAGACAGACAGACAGAGAGAGAGATAAAGAGAGAGAGAGAGAGAGAGAGACAGACAGACAGAGAGAGAGAGAGATAAAGAGAGAGAGAGAGAGAGAGAGAGAGATATGAAGAACGATTAGATCGAGTTGGTGTTGCGTCATTTCGGTGCAAACGAAGCCTAAAGCGTTAGTTCGAGCCACGTCGAGATTTACTCTTGTCGTCCGGGTTCTTTACACCTTTAGGAAATCACGATTTAGAACGGTTGCGAAAAGCGAAGGCGGTACAAGTCAGCGCAGTGAGTCGACTCGCGCGCGCCAAGCGAAAGGTAACTCTAAAGGGAGAGGGTAGCTGTAGTACTATGTAGCACGTTACATACACTATCGCATTACTGCTTGCGAGTCGATTCTATTTTCTTCGTGATTATTTTTATCCTTTCTAGAAATATAATTAAAAAAAAGAAAAAAGAACAAGAAGAAGAAGAAGAAAAAAAAGCGAGAGAAAAAAAATTATATTAAGTTACTTTTCCAAGAACATTGATTTGTTCCTTCGTACATGTAAGAACATTTTATCTTGTCTCGTTATACTTATTAATAAATTTTCTATAACGAATCCATTAAAATTAATCCATATTTTTCAAACAATTTCTCAAATGATTGTTGATCGGAAAAATTCATAATATTATTTTTTTCACACGAAAAAATCATCCATTATCATACATTTTACTTATTAACTATTTTTATATTTTACATTTATATATATTTATCAAGATAAAATCAAATATATGTAGAGTTTCCAAAGATCGAAAGAGATATTGATTTTAACGATTCGAGATCCGTTCAGAGAAAAGTCTAGTTAAAATATCGTTCACAGATATAGATCGTCTTGACGAAGGGCAAGTATACGTTGGCGAACGAACGAAGATAACGGGTCACGTCTCGATAAGGTGCGGTTACGAGAATGAAGGGAGTGAACGTATGTGTACAGGAAAGGGTACGTCGCGTTGGGAGATAGGCCGGTGCTAATTGCAATTTATGTCTCATTGCAGTTGGCATCGGTACGAGGCGACAAAGAGCATGACGAAGCCGCAGCAACCAAACATTACTACGTATATACATAGATATCTTTTAAACGTAAAAATCTCTGAAGATTTCTCTCTGAGTACTTCGTCAAGGACATTGTTATCATTCTACAATTTCTACGATCGAGACTTCCCCGATCTCATTTATGATTTGTTTGTATATGGTTTCGCATAAAAAAAAAAAAAAAGAAGAAGAAGAGAAAAATGATAATAAAGATTTGATCGAGATAACACACCTGTTTATCAACAATTGTAAAATCTTTAACGATGAAAGATTCTTCCGAATATTTTGACGCTATCTAAAACTTTTCGAAAGTCGCCCTTTACCAAGGTGATTTTTGGTATCGGCAACTCTTAGTCACCGGTAGCCAGGATATCGAGATAAGATGGGGATTAAGAGCATCCGAGCTTCGAGTACTGTTGTTCGAAGAAGAGAGAAGAAGAGAATGGAGAAACGTAAGAACGGCGGATAGGAGAGCGTTCTACGAGTGCCGCACGTTGAGCGGCATCACGAAGAGACAATGAAAAGAAAAGGAACGCGGAGTTCTTGTTAGGTCGAGCTATTATCGTTAATTAAATAGCGCCTTCGCTATCTGTGCTCACGTCTCGCGACCGTGCGCGAGGCATTAAACCCGTATGACACCGTAAAGACCTTAAAGTCGCTACTCGTTATCTAGTGGGAAGAAAGATAGAAAGAGAGAGAAATAGATAGATAGATAGATAAATAGATAGAGAGAGAGAGAGAGAGAGAGAGAGAGAGAGAATGACTTATGGATACTTCTCGTGCCTATTCGTACTGAAGAAATCCAGAATCGATTCGGGAAATAAATTGATTCGAAATAGGTCCCATCGTTAAATGCTTTATTACCTTTAAATTACAATCACCAAATAGTTATGTTAATTCGTATCTCGTTAAGAACTCTTAAAGATAATATCATTTAGATTTTAGTAAATTTTGATTCAATGAGAAATACGTACTTCATCTTCTTTCATATCATTATTATCTATCTATTATCTCTCTCTCTTTCTCTCTCTCTCTCTCTCTTTCTCTCTTTCTAACTCTTAAAAATTTGTCTTCGTAATTTATCATCAATTTGTCTTCCTTAAAATGATAGAGAAATGATTAAGAAAATTTTCTGATGGAAAATAAAGCGATCAAATTGTAAGATAATAGAGGAAGCGTACGTCTAGAGCGTCAAAGTTCGTCTTGTCGTACGTGCTATGGCTCGAGTCACGATCGTTCCTAACACGATTCAGGATATTCGAGGGCAGGAGCCAAACGTGCTCTCGATTCGCTCGAGCGCCATCGAACCTCGAGCTCGTATAGATCGAACGAGTCAGATTCCGGTACTCGATCGGGGTTGTTTACGAGGAGAAGGGTTGTTCGTTGATCCTTTTCTCTTTGCGTTCCCACAAAGATCTTTGTGCCTGGACCTAGCGAGAAAGTAGCTACCGTGTTGAGAGCTACTAGAAGAGTACAACAGGAAACTGTATCGTATATGCTATGTCGTATATACAGACTCCTTTACTACTGAACTTCGCGAATAAACTTTACAACTGGATATATACAGATACATATCTTCGATACATATAATTAAATTTCATTTATTATTACAATACATCGATCCTTTGTAAATAGTATGATCAAAATTTATCGATTTATTATATTCGTCGTTTAAGAAAAATGTTTAAATATATTTATATTTCGAATTAACTTTCTTCTTGATTGAAAATCTTCGATTCCCGTAATAAAAAATGTTCCATTCTCCGAGGGAATCAATAATTTGACGTAAATTTGAAGGAACGTTTATCAAGAAAAAAAAAAAGAAAAAAACAAAAAAAAGAAGAAAGAAAAATCATTTCATCTTTAACACAAAAGTATCATTTTCAAAATAATCTACGTATATTTCCATTATTGATATCTTAATTTTATTAATATTTCATATAGCCGGATTAATAATAATATAGCAATTGAAAAAGACTTTTGGTCCGATCCAGAACGGATGGAACTACTGCGAGCGGTATTTATCGAGGCGCGACTATTCGTCGTATCCATTCGCGTTAAGACCCCATGAACAGGCTATAAGCGACGACGGCAAAGTTTACGTTTATATGCGGTTATACATGACGTTATCCTTCCAAGGGACCGGCCACACGTCACCGAATCGTGATCCTCTCGAGACCAAAGACGATGTCGCATTCTCCCCCCCCCCCTCCGCCCCCCATCAAACTTAGGATCCTCTTTTCTCTCTCTCTCTCTCTCTCTCTCTCTCTTTCTCTTTATCTTTCTCTCTCTTTCTCTCTTTCGTTCTTTACTTCGACTTCGACTTCGTGAGTTCGAACGCTTCCTGCACGCGAACCACCGATTGTAAAGTATCAAACGCTCTTCCACTCTCTTTCTACTCTGTCTTCTTCTCTTTCTCATTCTCTTTCTCCTTTCTTTTCTCTTTCGTTCAGCATTTCGTTTTCCTTGGGAGCACCGAAGACGAAGAAAAAGAAGAAGAAGAAGTAAAAGAAAAAGAAAAAGAATAAGAATAAAACAGCGAAGGCAATAACGAATGCGAATCAGATAGCGAGCCCAAGCTTCTGCGTTATGACGAGTGCCATGAATCCCGCGCGAACATCTACGGCGTTCCGACGCAAGAAGAAACTAAACGCCATGGACACGACCGTGAATCTTCTCTCCTCGGTCTCTTTTCGATCCAACGAGCAGATATTTTATACATATAGATGCACGCGCGTGTTTTTCTATCTGTGTCTGTGTATGTATGTGTTTTGCGTGTATATGCGCGTATTATTTCTTGTGTTACGTCGAGCGTTACGCTCTTCTCTTCGTCCATCCCCTCTTCTTTTATCTCCTTTTCTCTTTCATACTTTCTGCCGATCGTATTCACTTTATTGCTACTTCTTGGGAAAAGTTTTTTTAGGAATTTTGTTTCTTTTTCTTTTTCTTTTTCTTTTTCTTTCTTTTCTTTTTTTTTTCTTTCCTCTTTCTTTCTCGTACAAATGCATTCTGAAAAATATAACGAAGCGAGTTAAAGTAGAATTTCTTTGAAAAACAAAAATACGATCTAATATTACGGAATTAACATTTGCGTTCGATATTTCATTACGATACGTAAGCTGTTGCTATTGATTTTCAAAATGAATTTGATTTTCGTCAAATGTTTCACGATCCATTTCAGATATCTTTTGCCTTTCATGGAAAATAATCGATCGGTGCGTAGATTTTAAAGATGAAACCAATAATACGAGTGTTAGTAGAAAACCAAAAAAAAAAAAAAAAAGGAAAAAAAAAAAAAGAAAAACAACAAAAAAGAAAGAAAAGGAAGCACCTATGGTGTTCTCACTTCCTCATTCTTTTCTTTTTCTCTCTCTCTCTCTCTCTCTCTCCCTCTTTGAGTAAGGCCGACATCCCAATTACGCGGCAGTATTACCCACCCATCTATCTGGCAACCTACGCGCGTACGTACGAAAACCGGCCATGGGACCGTTTTCAAGTCGGCACCCAATACTCTCACCCAACTTTGCTCGCATCCAGCGATTTCGCGGCAGACCGGTTGCACCACGGCGGGTCTCTAAAAGCGCCGTAGCGCCGCTTAAACCGATGGAAAACACTTGTTAGCGCTCGCCGAGCGAATAAAGTGCTGCCTGTCCGAACTAAATGTAGATACACCTTTTATACGCGTTATCGCCAGCATCTGCAACCGCGAACGAGCTCTCTTTTCTTCTCCTCCTCCTCCTCCTTCTCCTCCTTCCTCCAACGTCTCCCATTCTCTCTCTTTTTCTCTTTCTCTTTTTCTCTCTCTCTCTCTCTCTCTCACACTCTCTTTCACATACTCTTTTTCTCTTTCTTTTCCCCCTCATACTCTCTCTCTCTCTCTCTCTCTCTCTCTCTTTTCCTCTTTCTGTGTTTTGCCGACTGTTGGTATGTACTCGGTGGTCAGTGGGTTCGTGCCTCACTAAAGGGAACATACATATATATATATATATATACATACAAGTGGATTCCACGAACAATACCACCCATATTCGTAATTCCTTCGAAACATTCGAATTTTTCTTGAATCCATTTAATTCAGTCGGAAAGGAAAGGAAAAAATGATAATACTTCTTTTTCTTTCTTTTACTTTCTTTTTTTTTTGTTTTTCTTTTTTCGAATCGAAATTATTCGTAGGAAAATCAAGTGATATATCTGAACGACATGTAAGTATCCGAAGTTGTGTTACGTGAAGAAACGAGACGAGAGACTAGGCGAAAAGGATACTAATTGATACCACGAGCGTTAATTATGCCACGAAGCGAGACAATGTCGTTCGTCGTACAGTCTGTCGCGTGCTCGTGGCCCGCTAATAACAGGTAGTCGATGCTTTGCTCGAGCAGAAGCGCTACAGGTGTCTGCAAAAGTATTACGTCGATGGCTCGTTGCACGGTGTCCCGACTCGCACTCAGCGCGCCGAGTCATCGATTAAAGAATCAAAGGTCACGACGGACGTAATCAATCCCATGGCGAATGGTTCGATCGTCCGATCAAGAATTTGCCTTCCATCGATCGTCTACCACTATATATATACATAATATATATATATATATATATATATATATATATATATATATAAATATATATATAGTATGTATATATGTATATAAAATACATACATATACATATGTATGTACGTATATAAATAAATATAAATAGATATAAAATATACCTGTGTGTTTGTGTATGTGTGGTATACGTGTATATCTACTTGGTCATTCATTTTTAATATTATTGAAAAATGATGACAATTATAAGTCGATTTACATTCCAATGATTTTTCGAAGAGCGAGAAGGCGGAAAGAAATCGGTTAGCAACAAAGTTTCTTCTTTCGTCTCCTCGGTAATAAATGCGTGCCATTATCTCCTCTAACCATCCTCGCCAAACCGCAAAGTGTTCTCTCTCTCTCTCTCTCTCTTTTTCTGTTTCTTCTCTCTATGATTTATAAACGATGGAGTAAAGCAGAATATAATGAACTTTCTCGCTAGCTGGTAAAAAGAAAGAGAAAAGAAAAGGGACGACTACGTAGATAGAAAAGAACGTGTAACGATGTACGTCAAGAGATTTTGTTTACATCAGAAATAAAAGTCTCCCTCTTTCTCTGTCCCGTTTCGTGATGTACGTAGTATCTTGTCTTTTCCTCTACCACCTCCTCCTCCTCCTTATTCTCTTCCATTGACGACAACGACGAGAATTCGTTGTAAAAGATCGAACGACAGACGTAGTTTCTCTTTCGTTTTCTTATTCTTACGTTCCGTCTTCTCGCAGAAATCTCAAGGCGGCGCCATCTTAAATCACGACACCGACCGTGCCAGGAAGGAAAAAAAGAAGGACGGATGAAATAGTCGTCGAGAGAAGACGAGAGATCCTTAGATGAGATATACGCGAACCCGCGTAAGAAAGTCGAAGACGCTCGACTCGAATCGTCGATCGGACAGACCGGAAGAGGGGTCCCCACCATTTTCTTCCTTTTGCTATCTCTCTCTATCTCTATCTCTCTCTCGCTCTCTCTCTCTCTCTCTCTCTGTCTTTCTTTCTTTTCTTTTCCTTTCTCTCCTTCTTGTTAGCCGCGCCGAGGCTCATAGAAAATTCTATTATTCTATTCTTATCATCGACAGTGACGCGTGCTGCCTCGTATCGACAGCCGGATACATAATGCAACGTGAGTTTCCGAGCTTGCGCGTTCGTGCACCGGATGCACCCACACCGAGCTTGCATACTGAACGGGCCGGCTCTTTAAGGTCTTTCTAGAAAACGTGCTGGCTCGCGAATGCGGTTGAACGTCCTGGCCCATCCCTTCGTCCAACCTGGGCCCTTTCTTTTGATGAAAAACGAATTGTTCATGGGTCGACCTGTCAAATGTCCTTTTCTTGCTTTTCTCTTGTTTATTTTTTATTTTTTTATTTATTTATTTTTTTCTTTTTTTTTTTTTTTTAATTTTCTTTAGACGAATTTTATCGATATTACGTGAAATAAGAGATAAGATATTAATGATTAATACGTATGTATTTATCTAAGTATATAAATATATAGATAATGAAAGAAATAAATAGATAATTATGGAATTTTACAAAATCAAAATATCACAAAGATGAAAGAAACTAATCAAGAATATAAAAAGCCATATGAACGAAATTAATAATGTTAATTCGAAAAGAGAATGATCGTTTTCTATGAACAAAATTTAAAGTGTCTAAAGGGAGAAATAAAGAAAAAAAAAAAAAAATGGTAGATAATTTTCGAACGAATTCTCTCGAAGCATACGAATAAAATAGCTTTTATCGTTTACGAGTGAACAAACTGTACGAGTCCGTTCTGTCGTATCTCTAATCTCCAAGTACAGGGACAAATCCCGATTGAAAGCGTGCACAAACGTTTCTCCAAAGCTCACCGAGAGATCGTCGAGGGCCATTGTCGGCGCAGTACCTTTCTATTTGCGCGCGAAAGAGAAAGAATAAGGGGTGGGTTTTGGTGGGAGGAGAGACGAGGTACGAAAGGTTCGACATGTGCACGCGCCAAATTCAAATTCTCTCGTGGCAACCGGTCACACCACAGGGTATTGTTTTAATTAACGAGCCCACTGTTCTCTCTTGTTCCATTCACGAAACTAATTCAGCGTACGTGTGAGCTCGGGGCATTGCACAATACCGTTTCTCCTCGGTCTTCTATCGAGCTTGCATCTGTCGTCGTCATCGTCTACGTACATACGTCGCCGTCATTGTCGATGGCGATAGCGTTCTCAATTTTAACGCTTCTATCTACCCACAAATCGGTGCATTAATTTCGCCATTACACGTATCAAACGATGAAAGTGATTATCGACGAGGAGAGATTATCTCTCTCTCTGTCTCTCTTTCTCTCTCTCTCTCCCTCCCTCCCTTTGTCTCTCTCTCTCTCTCTCACTCTCTCTCTCTCTCTCTCTCTCTCTTTCTCTCTCTCTCTCTCTCTCTCTCTCTCTCGTAAACGCTTCGTTTCGCTTCGAAGCGTCACTTCGCAGCCATTCGTGAAAGCACAATAATCGTCGACATTTCGGGTCAAGACAATACAATCCATTTGCATACTGCGATGCATGCTTTAATCGACAACAGACTGGCCATGAAATCGACTAACTTCTCCGCTTCCTATACGTAAATTGTTTCAACGAAATCGATGCATAAATGTTATCGTAAATATTGTAAATTTATTATCATGAATGGTGGTGATAATTGTTAAAAAGAATAAAGTAAAAGAAAATGAAGAAGAAAAAGAAAAAGAAAGAGGAAAAAGATATAATAATCGTAGAATTGAGTTTGGAAGTTAACGCGAAATAATGGTGTCTGACGCACGCAAATTCCTAGGATAATCGTCGGGCTCCTATATCATGTCTAAACAAAGCTGTAGGCGATTTGACTTTTCCTTTGTTTCCGCCCGACACAATTTGCGAAACATACTCTGGTAAGAGGATTACTCAATTTTCCTATGAGTCATTAGTGACTGCTACTGCGTATTTAAATGCAACTCACGCAATACCGTCATAACTTGGCACTTTGGAGATAAGGATGGAATTGCGCGATTTATAAGTCACGTGGCTGTCCAAGGCGATCGTTCTGTTCCGTTTGACTCGTTTCCCTTTGTCTCATCGTTTATGACGTTATACAATATTTTACAAACTCATCTGTTGTCATTTTCATCCTCGGACTTGTCATTTTTAAATATTTAAATAATTAAATATTTTCCAAGTCCGCGATCTCGAAAATAACGAAGAATTTCTCATTAAACTCTTTGGATAAGCTCTCTCTTTCTCGGTTCTCTAATAAATTTGAAATCCCATCTGTATATGTTCCAAGGCCGTAAAAGAGACGTCGACAAATTCGTATGGAGGGTCGAATTCAAAAGATATTCGTCTTACCGTTTCCAGGTTCGTGCACACAATTATTGGTCCCTTTCATCCTTCAAGATAATTTTATCTCTAAAGGCAACACACGTTTTTGCCTCGAACTCGTACGATCGATCGCGAGAAGTCAAACCCGTGCTTCTTCGATAACGTCAATGCAATCATATTGCTTCCTTACTTTCAATAAATATTTTCTTTCCTTATTATTTATTATGTTTTCTTTTCTTTTCTTTCCTTTTCTTTTTTTTTTTCTCTTTCTCTTTCGAATTTTCTTTTTCTCTTTCCCCTTTGAAATCTTGAAATAAAATGAAAGAGAACGTTCTGAAAAGCAAGGATACTGAAAGAAAAAAAAAATAAAAAAAAAAAAAAAGAAAAAAAGCAAAAAGCCCATTGACTCTTCTCGATCTTTAAATTTTTTTTATATAAAGCGAAATAAGGACTCTTCTGGTAAGAGCTCGAGCTGGGAATTTCGCGAACTCCTTTTATCCTTCCACGCATCCAGTCGGGATCACCCTACTCGGCTCGTTCGCATAAACGGGAAACGGGTTTTGGTCAGAAAGAGCTTTGCTTCGTGGCGAAGGGACGGGAAGAGAACATTGTCGTTGCGGCAAAGAAAAAAGAACAAAAATTGACGCACCTCTTTCGTCGTTCTTGCTCCCCTACGGCCTCCCTCTCTTCTTCTTCTTCTTCTTCTTCTTCTTCTTCTTCTTCTTCTTCTTCTTCTTCTTCTTCTTCTTCTCCTTCTCCATCCTCTTTCTTTTCGCTCCCATCGTCTTTTTCCCTTGGTTAGGATAGAAAAAAGGGGACAAGGCTGAGGTTAGGTAAATGCAAATGAATACCATTGGCGTAAGATCATTTTTGAGAAAGAGTACATTGGATTTTTGAAAATATTTAACAAAAATATGTTTCTTTCCTTTCTTTTTCTTTTTTAAATAATAATAAAAAAGAAAAAAAAAAAAAAGAACTATGAAATTTTATCGCAAAAATTATACTACATACGGAACATTTAGATATGTTATAATAATGTATATATACGTATCGATTTATTACGAATGAAAAATTGATTTGTATAATATCAATGAGAGCCACTGTCTATGGTGATCGTTGACTTTTTCATCCCCCTCTCCAATCCCTTCGAATCCTGAACCATGTTCGTACCCTCTCCCCTCCTATTTCCCTCCCTGCTCGATCACCTCTAGAATTCGCCCTTGTGTATTTCATTGTTGTGAACGCATGCAAATTGCGATCCAGTTCCCCGTACCGAGTATCAATTCTAACAGGATTAATTCGAGTGCAGTCATTGTTTTTTGCGCGTACCAAAAAGTCCAACCTATATACATATACGTGCCTGCATCGCGGTTCTGGTCTGCCTCGAACAATGTTCTCTCTATCGCACGCGTCGGCATTCCCCGCGTACAACTCAGTTCGTAAATTGGGTTGAAAGGGTGGCGAAGGGATGCTCGTCGAGTATCACGTTGTCGTTTCTCTCTCTCTCTCTCTCTCTCTCTCTCTCTCTCTTTTTTATTTTTTTTTTTTCTATTTTTTTTTCTCTCTTCCCTTTTATCGGCCCTCCTCTTTTTTCTTTTTTTTTTTTCTTACACTGTCCCACCGACAAATAAAATTCCGAGAAAGATCGTAACCTACATATCAGAATACTTTAGGCGGAATTACATAGGAAGAAATACTTTTTTCTCTTTTTTACTTTTTTTTTTGTTTTTTTTTGTTTTTTTTTTTGTTTTTTTTTTTGTTTTTTTTCCTTTCTTTTCTCTTTGTCTTTTTCTTTTCTATATCCACGGGAGAAACTTCTTTCGGCGCGATGACTGCGCAAAATGCAATTTTATGTAAGTTAGTCCGGACGAAACCGTGACATTGGGAAACGAAACGATCTCCGAATTAAAACCGGTTTCTGATTTTACCTAGAGAATGCCTCTATGTATTTATACCGGATGTTTCAAAATAAAACGAATAATTTTATAATAAAATGATATAATAATGTCATTGTAAAATTCTGTTTCTGAATTATTACCTTTTTCCTTTTTCTTTTTCCTTTTTTTTTCTTTGATACGTTATTAATATATACGTGTATATATATGTTTGTATATATGTATAAATATATATATATATATATATATTTGTAATTTTTTTTTTTTTTTCAGAAAGATGATTTTTTGTCGATCAGTACAGCTTTGCGACAATACTTGCCAGAAAAGGACACACCGTATATTCTTGATATCGATCTAGATTTCTTCAGCACTAGGAATCCCTTCAAATATATCTACGATGAAATATATCTTTACGATAAACTTGCTCCTATCTACTCTTTTCAACGGCCCGATACAACCGATCCGGAGGTGAGTCATTGAAAGAGTCATCATCATTACCTTTGCTTTGCATGAGCTTTGTAAATGTATGCGTTATATTCACTTTCGCAATCGTTATATTCGTAAAGATTACTCGCATAATATTCGTTCGATCGAACGGATACATTATCATTCGTGTTTTTTCGACTCGTAAGAATCATGCTATATTTTACCAATTTTTCCTCATCGCGATTGATTTAAAAATACACTTTGAATAACAGCCATAAACGTATATATACGAACATTTTATAGCTTTTTATTTCCACTTTTATCATACAACAACTTTATTTTTCCATCTTTATGTAACCAACAAGATTAATGCATGCGATTTACTTTTTTATTCATTGTTAATACTTCTTACGTTGTTCGTCGAGTTCGAAATTTACGTCGAATCTATAATATCTTAGATATTTATTATTATTATATATATATATATTATTTTTTATTATATATTTATTATACATACATATTTAATTATAATATATTAATTAATTTAAATATGACATATTTATTATATATATGTATATAAGAAATTTTCAAAACATTTAATAATTTCCAAAACGATAAATTGTGGGAGGGTAAGAGAGATATAGAAGCTTTGGACTTTCGCGAAAGAGAGAAAAAGAGAAAAAGAGAGAGAGAGAGAGAGAGGGAGGGAGGGAGAGAGAGATGGAGAGAGAGAAAGAGAGGGAGAGAAATAGAGAGAGGATGAGGAGGAAGAGGAGAGAAGAGAGAGGACCAGCAACGAGCGGAAGATTTGCGAATAATTACGTGGCCCGACAATGGTCGAGGTCTCGTGGCAGGCCGGATACACAATGTGGCCTGCCACCAGTCGGATAATAGACAGAGAAGGACGACTCTATGGGGTTTTAGGATTCGACGGACATAATGGCACGGGACCATTGTCTACGTAACTACAGACTGCCAACATCCGCTTTGGGGGTCGACTATGTCAGCTCATCTGCATCCCGCCCTCTAACCCCTCTCCATTCGCGTTCGCTTTTACGAAAGCGATCGAAAGCTTCGCTCGAATCGACGATCGAATTATTAGTTAAGTAATGCCTATAGAATTTGCATGAATTCACATTGATAAGAGCGTTACGCGTCCACCGCGATTCATTATACGCTACGAAATACGCGTGTTCCGTGATTCCGATGAAATTTCGAATCGAGATCATTGAATTTGCACAATGAAGGAAAATAACGTTTACGCTGGATTTTCCTTTTTTTTTTTTTTTCTTCTTCTTCTTCTTCTTCTTTTACTTTTTCCTTTTTGCGACGGAAAAATGAATTTCTATCGGTACTTTAATTCTGATATACTAATTATACATAAATCGATTCGATTATTAAGAAATTTTTTATTGCAAATAAAAATCAATATATCAAATATCGAGTCGTCGGTGTTACGCAGGATATAAGAAAAAAAAAAAAAAAAAGAAAAAAAAAAAGAAAAAAAGAAAAAGAAAAAAAGCAAAACAGAAAAATACATAAATAAAGAGAAAGAAAAACAAGAAAACGATATAGGTGCTGTAAAGTAATCGTCGCAAGAAATCATGTCTTCGGCCTAATGTATGCAGACCCGACGACGTGCTACCTGTCTTACCCTGTGAACTCGGCGCTGCATTGTGATTGTAAGCCGGCTTCGGGTCACATCATAGCCTAACCGCGGTCAGGGTTATTTTTGAATTATTTAAATTACGTGAGCTGCCTTCCTCGACGTTACGAACAGAATCGTACGTATTCGGCTCTCGTGCCATTAAATTTCGCGAGGATTTTCTTAAAACGTTTAACGGTAAATAAGTATAATAAGTATAAAGGAATCCTTTGAATATTCAATGAAGAAGATCGAAACGAAGATTATTTTAAATTCATCGAAAAGGTGTAAGATTATAATTTTTATCTCGAATACGTTTATAGATAGGAACCAATATGATTTGTACATTGCGTCAGCCATGATTCTTTTCTCAGGATCTGGCTCGCGATGTCCCACTGTGATCCCCATCGAAGAAGGAACGGCACGAGCGGGGGGTCCATCCAGTATGCAAAACGGACCCCGTTTTCCGGCCTGCCTGAATATTGATGTGTACCCGGCTATGCAGATGAGCGTGAGAATGCACCTCGTGCCGGATGGTGCCGCGAATAGACGAACCGGAAGTAACCAAATATCCTTTACGGTTCTCGCAACGTTTCTCTTTCTCCTTCTCTCTCTCACTCTCTCTCTCTCTCTCTCTCTCTCTCATTCTCTCTTTTTTCGTTCTATCTTCTTTTCCTTTTCTTTCAAAAATCACGTTTTTCTCCTGCTGGCCGCATGATTCGAATCTCGACCGCAGTATTTTCTCATCTACAAAAGGCCGCGGTCCATCAAGGCCATCCGAATCTCTCCTTGAGGCAGGTCACTGCCTCCTAATTGCCTTCTCTCACGGAACTTTCGAAGTCCCTCAAACTTGGCTTTACCTTGCTCAGAATCGTATCGCATCCTCGAACAATTAAAGCTCTTAGACGATTAGGTCGATAAACTTAAGGAATCTTCTCCTAAGCGACCACCTGATTTCTCTCTTTCTTTATCTTACCTTTACCGTCTTTACGACGATAACGAATAGTCGAAATTACCGTTTTACCGAGCGCCGTTAAAATCACACATTGATCTCCTTAATAATCTCACGACTTGACTCTTGGCAATGCGAATATTTTGTTCCTAGAATTTATTACCTCTTTCAACATCTTCAAAGTTAAATCTATTTTGTTGATCTTCGTTGAACTAGGAAATTTATCACTCGCTTTATCTAAAATGTCCTTTAAGATTCAACTATTTATTCGTTAGTATTACTAAGCCTACCTGATGATTACAAGCACGTGTGAAAGAGACGAAAAGGATGTTACGATTTTTCGAAAATACTGATAACACATCACGAGACGAACCTAATCAACGAGTCGAAAGCACGCAAATCTTTGATAAACCGGATAAGAACCAACATCGCCATCTGTTGTGACTGATAAGAACGAGACTCCTTTGCAGTTTCCGGATAAGCCGCAGGCAGTTGGGGCGACGTGACGAGCGACGTCGGCGCCGGCGCTGGGCGACGCCATGCGTCCAAGATGGCTGCGGATCGTTAAACGGTCACGCGCAAGCTTCCGAAGGGGTGGCTGAGTGGGAGCGGGCGGGGTCGATTTTAGGGGCGCGCGCGCACGCTTACTCCTTAATCCGATCGAACGCTCTTTAGGGCTATGAGATCGACCTTGACTTATAGGGAAAAAGAAAGAAAAAAAAAAAAAAAAAGAAAAAAAGAAAAGAAAAAAGAAAAGAAAAAAAAAAGAAAGAAAAAAACCAGAAAAGAAAAAGATGAAATAGGGATCGAAGTTGCGGGTTTAAACAAATTTAGAAGTAGTTTGATCAAACTTTTTTCATTACGACTACTACTTCGATTTCGATCGTTCAAAACTTTTCAACGTAATTTTTATTTTACGAGGGGTGTAACGAACAGACGAAAAAAACTAGAAAGAGAGAACAACCATTTCATGTTACTACTACAAGCGTAGCGTAGTACGACCGTTTATATTACTTTTTCGACTGACTGCCAGTATTGTTTTATGTAATCATCATCGTGAAAAGCGTTTGCACACGCTATGACTTTTTTTTTTTTGATAGAAGTGAAATATTTCAATTCCTTTTGATGTTCTATCGCTACGATCGTAACATTTTCTAAATATACATGTGTATAAACTTTTTTTTTTGACTATAGCAACGAATAGATTGTTTCTAAATCTAATAAACCTTTACGCAGAGTTTATCCACGGTAACAAATAGTGAAATAGTGCACGTTTTAAAGTTTAACAAAAAAAAAAAAAAAAAAGAAAAAAGAAAAAAAAAGAAAGAAGAAAAAAAAAAATAAAGGAAAATTTCGAAATGACATTCATTTAATCGCAAACTTTCCAATGTTAAAATTTAATAATGCGAGAGACGTGTCTACTTAATCCATAAAATCGAAACGATATTTAAATGTATTAAAACGAACATAATGAAAATCATCATCGCTACGATAGAACAAATTGATAGATTACACAAATGACGGACTGTGTTGGAAAAAAAAAAAAAAAAAAAGAAAAAAGAAAGAAAAATCATAACTCTCTATAAGAAGACTATTAAAAAGTTAACTTCGTTAATGTAAAATCCTTTTTGAAAAAGCTAAAAACGATCGAATAGAGTTGAGCCTTATTTCTTTTTGTTCTGGTGGTAAAAGTTGTCGAAAGAGGTTGTTGACCTGTTCGCGAGGTAGCAATTTCCGAACAGAAGGGTAGGCATTTATCGAGAAGGAAAGAATGGGAAAGAGAAATGATGGTCATACGGCGGTGTAACGTGTTCGCGCTTTTTCGCGCAAAACCGAAACAAAACGTCAACGGGAACGTCACGGTCGATTCTTTTCCCGCTTCCTCGCACGCGCCACTAACGCGCACGATCGCAAATTTTCGAGCAATCGTTGAGGGATTTACACATGTCAAATAACGTTAACGTTACACCGCATTACGTGTTTTACGAACAATACAACGGGTTTCCCTATTGTTAGGACTATTCCCTTATTCGCGAGTTCGGTCAAACCGTGAATTCGAGAAATAAAAGAAATAATAAAAAGGAAGAAGATAGACAGACAGACAAACAGACAGTCAAAGGGGAGAAAAGAGAGAGAGAGAGAGAGAGAGGGAGGGAGAGAGAGATGATACCACTTGTTTATCGAATACGGACAAAACCGTTTACTTTCTGCTATGTAATTATTTATAATCGTCTTGGTGAGAAGTTTATACGTTCGAACATTAAATTTGAAATGCTACTACAACCTCATGTCGTAACAGTGAGGTAACGTTTACCCGACAGATAAGTTGTTATTACGGATCGAAGTTGTATATACGACACGGCACAGACTATATGTTTAAGACTTCGAAGTTGTGACACTTTTAGATTGACGATCGACAAGAACGGATTTATAGTCGCGACTCTTTCTGATTAAACTAACAGCCTTTACAAAAGTGAGAAATCGTCCGTATCTAATATTCTATTTTTTTTTCCTTCTTCTTCTTCTTTTTTTTTTTTTTTTTTTTTTTTTTTTTTTTTTTTTTTTTTTATACCTACACACATACCCAAGTATATGTACTCGTTAATATTTATAATATTTATATTGGTTATAATCGAAGTCATTATAAAATATAAATGTATATTATTATATATAAATATATATATATATATATGTATGTATCTTTTACAATGGAATTAAACAATTAGACGAAACGACGTTATAGGGATTTTGTGGTTTTTCCGTAGAAGATAGAAACGAATGGCTAAAATCTCTCATGAATGACGTATCGTTAAATGATCTCTAATGATTTTTGAACGACGTCATGGATAGGAATAGAGGAAGATCGTTCTGTTTGTCGATCAAAAGACCGATGACTACTCGATAAAAGAGTCTTGATTGCGGGATAAATCGGTGGAATCTCAGTTGCTGAGACGCCATAATGGGAATTCTTCGTTGATTACGGATAGTTAAGTTTAAGAGTCGGTCATTATCGATAGCAGGTGTTGCACGGACGAGTGTAACGTTTCGTAATAAATGAGATTATCGTACATTGAGCGTTAGCGGTAGATAATTGCTTATTGTGTTGGGTTACGGGAAACGCGTGCGTTTACGTTCGATCGCAAACAAAGTTTACATAGTCGAACTTGAACTATCGAGATCTAGGTAATACGATATCTTGATCTATATAAATAATCATTTTAATACATGAAATCGAAGAGAATACATTCAGCGTGTATACAAGACAACGTATGTAAGATCAAAAAAACAAAAAAAAAAAAAGAAAAAAAGAAGAATTACAATATAAACATGATTCTTACAGAATAAACAAGGACACGTGAAAAGTCAAAGAGAAATGAAAATATTATTTATAAACGAGAATAGTTTAGGATCAATCTCGTCACAGTTTATCGTGCGAATTAAAATCGTGAGATCCGAGGAAACGAACACGTTAGGAGAATTTCCGATGTCAATGACCATCAAGCCGACCGTATGTCGTTCGTTTTCAGACGGGTTGATTTCGATGAACAGGTACTACTCGATGGCTCTCGTCCATCCCATATCTCCTCCTCTCTTACCCTTTCCCCTCTCCCCTCCCGCTCGTTATGGAGTTACATAGACTCGTTGCCTAATTGCTGTTCTCGCAAAAATACCGTCAATTTTCAAGAGCACATGGTTCCGCGACATGCTCCTCGACGCATAAGCGCATGACCTCCCTACAGGTGGCATTATATAGAGAGAGAGAGAGAGAGAGAAAGAGAAAGAGAAAGAGAAAGAGAGAGAGAGAGAGAGAGGCGGGAGCGAGTTAGGACGTTGAACTCGTTACACCTTCCGAACGAAAACACGGTACGCGCGCGTCACCGGATTTTCCGCATTGGTAAATGCGGTCGATGACCGGTCCTTGTACATACACATTCATACATATATATATATGTATCTATATATATATATATATATATATATATATATATATATATAAATACGTATATATATATGCACTGACCGGACGAAACTTCGTATCGCTGGCGGTTAGGAAATGCTTGCCTCTCGATACGTTCACCATATAGCCTCGATCGTTGACGCGAACCGATGCTCGATTTACCTAACTTTCCTTCTTTTTTTCTTTTTTTTTTTCTTTTTTTTTTTTTTTTTCTTTTACCTTTTATCGTTGCGCATTCATCGGTGAGTCTCGTCAAACGCTTTTAATTCGAGGGTTTAACGATGTTCGTTTCGGTTGATGAAACCGAATGCTTCGATTTTTAATTTTCCTTTGTAAAAATTTTCTTCTTCTCCTTTACTTTCGTTTATTTTCTTTTCTTTCATATTTTTTCTCCCTTTTTTCTTCTTCTTTTTTCTTTCTCTCTTGTTTTTTTTCCCTTTTTCTTTCTTTTAATTTTTCTTTTTTTTTTTTTTTTTATTTAGTATCCGCGCAAACCCACTGAAAAAATTTCATTCGATCCTGTCCTTCTTAAGTATCGATGCTATCAATAAGTACGCTATCAATCTATTTAAGAATGAACACGCGTGGGTGTGATATAACCAGAAAGACGGGTTCGATAACATACTTGACGATCCAGTATGCAGATTCGTGCAGGTGTTGCCATGGTTTAATGTAATTTTCAATCAACTAAAAAAATACTCAAGAATCACTAACACTCATGTTCAAAAACATATTCAAAAAAGAGGCTCATTGATTGCTTTCGCGACGATTCACAGATCTTAAATATTAAATGAAGAGAGGGAAAAGAGAAAGAGAAAAAGAGAGAAAAAGAGAAAAAGAGAGAAAGAGAGAACGATATTTCCTATCTTAAATTCATTCGTACGGTAAAAAAGCGTGCAATTGAATTTTAATTAATGCGCACGGTGAAAACCACGAGAAAAATAACGAAACACGTTTTATTTGCCAGGAACCAAAAATAATATTTGATATAAAGAAAATTATTTGAAATATTTCAATGTAAAAAGAAAATAATACATTAGTAAATAAAGATAACGATAATGATGAAATATGATTGGTCTATTATCACGATAAAATGAATTTGAATGTATCTACGAGAAAGATCAAATTCGTAATAGACAATATTTTTTTCGACGTACAATAATTTACACTCATTCAATAATTTTCTCAATTAATAATGAAAATCTAATTATTAAAAAATCCATTTTAGCATATTAATATTTATTATTAATTTATATTAATCTCAATCAGATGTATCAATGGCAGCCATGTTGAATATAATCGTTGTTTTTATTTTCCTCTTCTTCGGATCCATTTCTTTCGGAATCGAATTAATTAGATATGTTTTTTATTTTTTCTTTTTATTTTTTCTTCTTCTTCTTTTCCGCTCCCTTTAACCATTCCGTTTATCGTACTATTTTCAGACTAGCATTAATCGTCGATCTAATTTATTCTACTCATAAATTACGAATTCTCGAAGAGAAATATTTCGATAATAAGATGAAGGATGAAAAAGAGATTTTTTCGTTTTTGAAATCAATATTTTAACACTAAACAAATGGAATTTTAAATGATAAAATAAATAAATGATTTCGTTAGTTTTAACATAGTCAATTAATACTAAACTACGTTATTTATAGGAATGTTCAATATCTAATAACTTCTTTTTTTTTTTTTGAGCGATTTTTCTAAACACATAGAAAAACCGGATCTCCTTTCCCATTCCTTACGAAGTTCCAAGGATTCACGAATGGACGGACGCGTTAAACCGCAGGAAGGAACGGTTTCTCGCGGTAAACCGGATATTCAACTTGCCGCAACTTGCATCGGTTTATCCTGTTTTTTCATAACTCTTCGATCACTCTTCCACTCTTTTTTGCTGCTTCTCATTCTCTCTTTCTTCTTTTCTCTTTTCGTTTTTGTTTTTTTCTCTCTTTCTTTTTTTCTGATAGTAGAGAATTAACATATCCTTGGACTATATCATTCAACCTCTACTCGATATTTCTTAAATGATAGGTTTTAAATAATTACAAGCTGAGTTTTCATCACATTTTTCTAAAGTAAAACTAATTATTTCCATTGGTAATTTTAATAAAAAGAATAGAACGTTCTTATTTTGTATCATTAAAATAAAAAAAGAAAAAAGAAATATTCCAACTTATATCTTTTTTGTAACAAAAACTATATATATATATGCTTTTTCATAAATTTCATGGTATCCTATAACAATTTCGATAAATAGGGAGAGAGAGAGAGAGAGAGAGAAAGAGGGAGATTTCTTTTCGATATCAAAGAATATTCGAACGATAGAGTCATCTATGGAGGAAATCAACGTGATAACTTCCGTTTGATACGTAAGGATTACAAATAAGAGGGAAGAAAGAGAGAAAAAGAAATAGAAGTCCGATAATCGCGAAACATTTTCCTATCTCCGTAACGTATTTAAAACGTCTTAATCCCGAAGCGAAACGAGTGAGATAAGAGATCCAATGGGATCACTAGTGGGATCGATCGTATATATCTATACGTTGAGAGAAGAAGAGGAGCTCGTCCTCGTAAGAGTAAAAGGGATTTATGGAGCGTGTCAGAGAGAGGATCGAAAATCCCAACACCGTGTCCGTTCGTGCGGTCCTTCTTATCGTTACTCCCGATGTTTCCTTCTTCCATCTCTTTTTTCTCTCTTTTTCTCTCCTCGTACAGTTACTTTTTTTGTATGTTTAAAACGACGCTTAAGTGGTGGTAACGTTGAAAGAGAAACGTAGATCGGTATACGCGCATGTTTAAACCTAGAAAAGAAGGCAAGAACGATATCGGGGGTGGGATTTATGGAGCATGACAGAGATTTACAACGCCTCTCGCGTCCGGAGGCTTCACGGATCGCTGAATCGTGGGGACGCTGCTTGTTCCGCTTGCTTTCGATCCTCTCGATCTTCGAGGGTCTTCTAGAAGCACGGCTACCTGCACCTGCGCGTCGGCCGATCGCGTAATCGCGGGTGGTTGCTTACCTTGAGAGGGTCAGAGAAAGAGGAAAAAAGAAAGAGAGAGAGAGAGAGAGAGAGGGAAAAAGAGATGGAAGATGAGAAATCTCTACACCGACGAACTGCATGAAATGTATATGAAAAAAAAAAGCAACGTCCAAGACGAATATGTCCTTGTTTCCAAAGAAATTAATGGACTCTGGATTCTATCATTTCAACGAAGAATCGTTTTCGAGGTCGGGATTTTAGTATTCAAATCACAGCTGGAAGTTGTCAGACGGAGAATGTCAATGACGATCGGTTTATCGAATAGCGAAGTGTGAGAATTGAGAAAGTTAGAATGCTAAGGTGAGCGAGAGTTAACGAATAAATCTCGATGAAAATATTACGAGAAAATAATCGATAATGAAATATAGAAATAAGATAACACGTAAGAAAAATTTTACGATAAATAGAATGTCGAGGGTTAAGTAATAAATGTCAATTGGTCGATTGCGATTTTTAGAAGAAGAAAGAAAAAAAAAAAAAAGAAAAAAAGACAAAAAAAAAAAAAAAGAAAAAAAAGAAAGAAAGAAAATAAGAATTGAATGATCGTGCACGTACAACTTGGCAACTTTCCAAAAGACTTTCATTGTCATTGCGTGATAGATCGTTCGCCGGACAATAAGTTTGCTCGGTTTGCAATGTAAGAATGTCGTTTATAAGCGATAAAACTTTAATGCATTATAAATATTATCGACACGATGATTCTATGGAGCCGGAAATACGCTTCAACGGAAGACCATGAGTCGTGATTTACGATCGATTTACCTTTATGAGCTATGCGCAAATCTACAAGTAGAACGAGATGAAAATTTTTCTTTTTATTCTAACCGTCCATTATTTTACCCTTATAACCGTTTCAATGGTTATACATATGTATATTATAGATAATCATAATAAGATGATAGTCGATAGAAAAGTTGTAGCTTACGACAAATACGGAAATTTTATTATAGTTATGAAACGTAATTCGATATTGAATTATAGACAATATCGAGAAGATCTTTTCCTTTCTCTCTCTCTCCCTCTCTCATTCTTTTCGTTTTTACATGCTCCAGCTCGTTGCCCTAGCAGCTTCTCGTTTACTATGGCGAGCGCACGAGCGAAACCGGCATGAAACGTGCGCGGACCACCATGAAATAGAAGCGACTTTGTGCGCTACACGTTTTCGAAATGAGTCGTAAAAGTTGAGACGTTTCGGCATAAGAAAAAAGGAAAAAGGAAAAAAAAAATAAGAAAGGGAGAAAGAGAGAGAGAGAGAGAGAGAGAGAGAGAGAGAAAGAAAAAGAAAGAAATTGTACGAATCCTTTCTCTACGAATTACTTAGTTGAAACTCTCTCCTCAATATGGATTGGCTACCTCAAACGATTGTCTCGTACTTGAAATCGACGAGTAGTATATATTTTCAATGTGTACATTTACGATTTCGATCTTATGTCTCTTACATATGCTTATATTTTATACACTTATATGGTCTGAATTTATACATGGAAATATAAACGTTCCGTATTTCGATCTCGAATAGCCGATGACGCGTTAAAAATATTGACTTTGTTATATGCATCTGAAATAAATGGGAAAGAGAGAAGAACTTTTGTAATCGTAAAGAATAACCCGAACTCGAAGCCTCCGGTGTGTTGAACTTTGGTCTCGAGTACGATGAACGTACGGTTTTCCAAAGGTACACTTTACATTCCACGTGCGACTTGCGCGTACCGCAATTTCTGGGCACCGTATGTACCGAAACTCGTGCCACATGTCTAATACAGTTCAATGACCAAACTTGTGGCCGTGTGTACCGATGTTCTGCATTACTTGCAGTGCACAATGCAGTGCAATTTTCGATTTGCGCCAGGTGTACTTCTTCTGTCCCACGTAAGGTATCCTTGAAGAGGCAGAAGTAAAAAAAAAAAGAGAGAAAAAAGAGAAAAGAAAAAAAAACCAAAGAAAAAAAAAAACTTTTCAACGATCGATCGCATAAGGTGGAAAAAAAAAAGAAAATAAAAGAAAAAAGAAAACGTAAAGCGTGATCTATAATAATTTAGAAATGAAAATGATAGCGATGGAAATGGCGTAAGGGGTGAGGGAAGAGATATAGAAAAGCAACGTCCATTTAGGACAACGCTAGACACGCTCGAGGGAGGATGGATTTTTTTTCGTTCGCCCAATCGGCACGTCACGAGACAAACATGGCGTACGAACATAATTTATGCACCCCTTTTTCGTTCGGCCGCGTGATTTTAGTTCGAACCCCATACGAGAACTCGCTCTGGAAATGCGTCCAGATGCTACGTGCTAAAGTATCAAAGAGTGACCTAGAAATTCTGAACGATGGACCTTTTAAATGGCACGACTTTTAATACGATGTCACGTCATACGCGTGTCCCGAAACAACTTATGATTATAAAAGGATTGATTCGTTTGATCGATGCTCTTAAAACTTTTTCTCACATTAAATGTGAATTATTTTTTAACTTTTCCTTTGAAACGTAAACTTTCTTTTTTCTTTTTTTTTTTTCTTCCTCTTTTTTTCTTTTTCTTTTCTCTTTGTCTTTTTCTTCTTCTTTCTTGAAGTCACGTACGAACCTTTGAACTTTGAAACATCAATTTTTTTTTGTTATCTATAGCGAAGCATCTCAGTATTTTCCTAACTAAGAGATCATTTTAATGATTTTATTAAAAAAATTTCTAAGAATTCGATATTACCAAATAGATCTAACATTCGTTATCATGCTACTCGTCTCTCATGTCTTTTATAATGGAGAAGATAAATGACTTATGGTTGTTGAAATCTTTGATATTTTTCAAATATAAACGATAGATCTTATATAAAATCAAGCACGAAGGGTTCTGGGTTCAGAAGGCGATATTTTTTAGATAAATCTTACCGACCTCTTAAAAGAGATAAAGATTATAACGAACGTACGAGAAATAGACTTTGATCATTTGAAAAACGTTACTCCCGACCGATTTAGTACTAGAGAGAAAATTGTATTTAGTTTCAAATATTAGAAGAAGAAAAAAGAAAGAAAGAAAGAAAGAGAGAGAGAGAGAGAGAGAGAGAGAGAGAGAGAGAGATAGCTTCTACTTAAATAAAAATGTCTAGCGTTCGTTTCTAATTAAAACAATTTTTCTCTTAAGCTCGCTGATATAAGAAACTCGTTCGAGTTCATTATATATGCATAAATATTCTACGGAAAGATATTATATTCGTAAAAAGAAACGAAAATAAAATTATATGAAAAAAAAAAAAAAAAAAAAAAAAAGAAAAGATAGAAAAAATATAAGAGAGAAGGATTGAATCGATTCTTTATCTACTCTCTTAGATAAACTAAAGACGAACGAGTATCGACAAGTTAATTAAAGAATTAAGCGTTCAGAATCATTTCAACGGCAACACACGTATGTTATGTGCGGGTATAAAAAAAAAAAAAAAAAAAAAAAAAAAAAAAAAAAAAAAAAAAGAAAAAAAACCAATTTAAGTAAAAAAGAGAAAGAAAGAAAAAATCCTGCAATCACAGTCGATCGATCAATCAATTTTTCAATTTTCAATTTTTCCATCGCGTTTTAACGATATATTTTTCTTTTATCGCAAAACAATAACTTTCACTCTGCTATTAGTTCGTATACAAATTAAATATCAAATGAATTATAATACATTTTATAATTACGAATTATTAATATAATTTCTTCTAAACTTTGTCGTACAATCATATCAACAAATTGGATGAAAGATAACATGGCGTTCATCTATTTTTCTTCGATATACATTTATATGTATCTATTCTATATGTATTAATTTATACATAATCTACTAATCACAATAGTTTATCGAAAATAGTAGATTCTTTGATGTAGAATCTTGATCTCTCTTTTTCTGTCATCATTCTTGAAGGGTTCTTTTTCGTTTGGGAATGGACCGAGCTCCTGAACGTGAGTATCACTCCCTTCCCCTTATTCTCGAAGGCAGTTGGCTCTCTATTTAATCTCGAGGTGACAAATGGCCGTGGCACCGATTCGGTGACTCAAACATAATCCTGTCACCACATGCAAACATCGATCGGGACCAATATCGGTCGGTCCTTTCTGTCGTCGAACTATAGGGAACCCCTCTCCGCCCTCTGACCCCGACAAAAGAAGATATATTATGAGGATGAAAGGAGGAACGAATCTCGATACTCGTGTCGAAACTAATCGATGAAATTCACTCGTGGTAACGACGTTATGTCGATATCTAAAATCTTAACAAGCGTCAGATCTTATTCCATGAAATTATAATATATCGAAAATGATTAGAAAGGAAAAGAATGGATATCTCGTGGTACGTTATTCGAAAAACGTCGTTTTACAAGACAGGAGGAAGTGATTAATTAATCTAATACGATTCTCTCTTTCTATCTCTTTCTCTCTCTCTCTCTCTTTTTCTCTCTCCCTCTCTTTCTCTTTTGCTCTTTACTCCCAGTGTCGGGTCAAACCGAATTTGCAACGAGAATAGACCGCTGATTCAAAGGGACGGTCGCGGTAGAAGCTAATAATGCAGTCGGAGTGTCATCGTATAAAATAGTCGTTTCCTGGCTGCCATTTTGCGGTCGATGCAATTACGTGCAAAATCTAACCGTTCTCCGCGTCGTCTCGCGAGCTCGTGGGAGCTCTTGTCGGCAGCAAAGGAAAGAGGAGAATGGTAAAGAGGAGAATGAAGAAGGAGCAAAGAAAAAGAGAAAGAGAGAAAGAGAAAAAGAGAGAGAGAGAGAGAGAGAGAGAGAGAGAGTCGGCGTCGCGATGAAAATATTTTTCTTCCAGTGGCAATTAAACGAACGAGCATGCGCTCTCTTGCTCGTGATACTCGTGCTCGTTCTGTCTTCTTCTTTCCCTCTCTCTCTCTCTCTCTCTCTCTCTCTCTCTCGTAGCGATTCAAGAGTAAAAAAAAAAGTAGCCTCCGGATAGCGACTATCTTATCTTCGGACGACGATTGCTCCGACGGAAAATACGAGTTTGTCGTTACGAATCGTTCACAAATAAATCCATCCATGTTCTACGTTAATTCTAACTACTTCAATTATTAAGATCATAGATCTCTTCGATGATTTAATATCAATACGATGTTTTTTTTATTCTTTTTAGATCCTTCGAAAAAAAATACTTGAATCTAACTCGTTTTCCCTCTTCGAGAAAATTTGTGTATATATATATATATATATATATATAAAGGAAATGTTAAATTAATTATGCATACGTTGCTTCTGTGTATCACGATGAGTACTTAGGCAAAAGTTATTATTAAAGATTATCAATAGATTTTTTAATTCTGTTATGTATCAAACGAAGAATTGACTCGAACGAGCCAATACTAAATTTTATTACTTACCGATACTTCGAAGAATTGACGTATCCATGATGATTAAAAGATAATTCTTCAGGTTGATGATTCAATAGTCCTTGATATATTTTATTTTTCATTTTCAACGTACATTCTCTCGTTCCAAATTTCTTTTTATCGTGCTCGTTTCACTCGTATTTCGTGGACCTTATAATTCGATACTCGTCCATATTCTTTCGTTGTCTCCAAAAGAGAAATGTGGAGATAGAGGGAGAGAGAGAGATAGATAGATAGATAAATAGATAGATAGATAGAGAGAAAGACAAAGAGAGACAGAGATAACAAAAAAAGAAGGAGCAAAAGCTCTTCGTCTTTCCTATCAATATATATATATATATATATATATATATATATATGTGTGTGTGTGTGTGTGTCTGTACAGATGTATGTATATATATATATATATATATATATATATATATATATGTATGTATGTATATATATATGTATGTATATATATATATGTATGTATATATATATATGTATATGTATATATATGTACAGATACATCTTTTTCTCTCTCTCTTTTCCTATTTTCTTCTTATCGCACATATCATGCGTGTAACAAAGTTGAAAAAGACGCGATTCTGAAGATCTTTCGGCAAGTCCAAAAGCACGGTATGAAGTTCCTACTTTCTGAACACTACGTAGGAACTCTATACCTCGCTGCTGGATCTTTACCATATTCATTGGACCCTGGCATTCTCGATATTTCTTCTCTCTTCATTTTTCCTCTTCGATTTTCTTCATCGGGATTACTTTGATAAGTCCCACTTTGATATACACACTTTGATATCTTCAAGATGATCCGAGAAATTCTTGAATGATTTAACACAAAGATCCTTTCGTTAGATCGAAAAGATACATTTCAATCTTCTTAATACATTATCGTATCGTATCGAATCGATGAGACCGGCAAGTAAGCAATGCTCGTTAACTAAAACTTGCTCGTACGAAGGCCCGCGAAGAACTGAAGTGTAGTCTCTCCGTAGCCATCGGGGTAGAAGCACGCACGCCAAAGACACACAGCCCTGTGATTTCCCCTACTTCTTCCAAGTCTGGCCGCGACAGTGACGCCTCTGCCGGTGAAGAATGACACGACGACGACTACAACGACATTGCACAGGAGGAGGCCCAAGAATAAGAATAAAAAGAAGAAGAAGAAGAAGAAGAAGAAGAAGAAGAAGTAGTAGAAGTAGAAGTAGAAAAACTAGAAGTAAAAGTAGAAATAGAAGTAGAAGAAGAGGAAGGAGAATTGAAGAAAAAAGTCGAGAGAAAGAACTATGAGATGAAAGACAGGACACGACATGATCCAGACACTACTGCAGACTCTTTTCTCTGCCTTCCTCTTTATCATCTTCTTCATCATTATCATCATCATCATCATCATCATCTTTTTTTTCTTCTTCTTCTTTTTCTTCTTCTTATTCCATTTAGGGAACGTTTGATCATGAGAAAGTAAAAGTATTAAAGTAAATACGACTTTCTTTGTACTTCTCTTTCATTCTGATTTACCCTATCTCTCTCTCTCTCTCTCTCTCTCTCTCTCTTTCTTTCTATTTCTTTTAGCTAGAAGAGATTGTAAATTTTAATTAATGAAATATTTAATAGATCATTACATAGTCGATATATGCGCATCGATTATCTACGAGGAAATTATATCGTTCTCGCTTCGTAGAATCTAACCACGGTAGCTATCAGAGACGATGACAAGAGTGGACGAGGAGGAGGTATGAGCGTAATCGACGATGATCTCGCGTTCAGGAGGAAAGTCGAGTCAATTGAATGATTCGATTATCGGCCGATTAATACTATCGATCGCTCTTCGTTCGTAGTTAAATGCATTAGCCCGGTCAACGCGCGACAACTCGCTATATGAGGAATGACTCATAAATACGATATTATTATCATTCAAATTATTATTTAAATATAAAAGCAGCCAATCAATGAGCTTTTAATAAGTTTCTCGGCTAATTTCGCACTTATTCGCGTTCGCCAATGAGTAAAAGGTAAAAGAGATTGTAGAAAACGACGGATGATACCTAATTTGGTAAAAGGAAGGAAGAGGAAGAATCGTTTTACGACGAGCGAAGAGACTCGTAAAGTGGCAACGCTGCTGCTCGTGTCGATGCCCTCTTCTCATTCCCTCTTCTTCTTGTAGATTCTCTCCATGCGTGGGAAAGTTTTTTCTCCGAAAGAGAGGACCTGCACGCCCGCATCAACTCGACCTCGATGGTCCACGTTTGACCCCGATTCTCTGTTTCTCTCCCTTCTTTTTCTTTTTTTTTATTTTTCCTTTTTTTCTTCCTTTTTATCCTTTTTTCTTCCAATTTAAGTCAAGCTAAAATTGAACGTTTTCTTTTTTTATTTTTCTCTCTTCTTTTTTTTGGGGTTTTTTTTTTTTTTTTTTTTTTTTTTTTTTTTATTACCCTATCCACTCGGGTCCTTTTATAAAAAAAAAATGCCAATGGCATTTGTTAAATTTATCAAATCCAATCTAGAAATCGATAAGTTAGATTTTCGAAACGCTTCTAAATATACTCGAAAGAAAAATTCTAGACGTAGAGTTAAAAGTTAATGGAACGATATAAGAAGGAGATCTTAAAACAAGAAAAAAAATTACTCGATGGGTGGTACAGAGGATAGGAGTATGTAATTAACGTTAGTCAAGGCTCTAAAAATTTACACGTACCTTGAAGGAGATCACAAGGAGAGCTCAGATAAAAACTGGCTATCTCTCCATCGCTTTGTTTTTTTTTTCTCCCCCTTCGTTTCCCTCCTTTTTCTTTTTCTTTTTCTTTTGTCTCCATCTTTTTCTTTTCTTATCGTTGGTCTTTCCTTCGTTGTTTTAACTCGATTAGAATATATTTTTTTCCTCGACGATTACGAGAACGAATAAGACGATCGAGTTCGAAGGTGTTATATCAAAGAAATAGTCGAAAGGTCTTAGGTTTATAAGAGGAAAGAGACGTCTGTAATATCTCCGACGTATGGAAGAATGGAAAAGAAGAGAAGGAAAATAAGAAGTGGAAGAGGAAGATGAAACGAAGAGAAGGCAGAAAGCGAGTGAGTAACAGAGTGAGAGAGAGTGAAAGAGAGAGAGAGAGAGAGAGAGAGAGAGAGAGAGAGAGAGAGCCCTCCGGGAGATCAAGGTTGCAAAGTAACTCTGATGACGCAATCGCCTGCAGCTGCATCCGGCGACATCTAATTGCTCTCGCCTCGTCATGCCAGCGGCATTATATATCGTTGCCGAGCGATGTCTCTCTCTCTCTCTCTCTCTCTCTCACTCTCCTACTCACTCACTTACTCGTTCTCTCGCTAGCTCGCTCCTCACCCACTGCCATTCGCTGGACCGAGGATGATCGTTTCTCCCGGTTCGTCTTCGTGCCAAGAAGAGACACGAAGAAGGAAAAGAAAAATCTCGCGTTCGGACGTCTGACTCATTTCGCGGGACCTACTGTGACTACGAGTTCACCTTCTGATTTGTGGGTTTCTCGAGGATCAACCAACTACAAGCTTCCACTCCCGTTTTAACACTTTAATCGTAGTCCTCCGGTCTTGTCAACGCAAACGACGGCCAATCGATCTTCTTCGTTCTACCATGTCTTTCCTTCTCTTATACTTCTACCATATATTATCGAAAATGCACTAAAACTCGTTGGATCCTGTCGTTTCTCTCATACTCGTTCTCTCTCTTTCTTTGTCTCTGTCTCTCTCGGACGGCGAGAGTTGCCTCTTCTAATTTTACTCACACTAACACTTCGAAAGTTTCCTGACGGCTGTGCGGAGGAGAAGTAGCGATATATTTATTTCTCAGCGCGTAGGAATACGTTCGTTTCTGTCGAATGAATTATTCAAGTAACGTTCGCGAAGAATACCGGTTTTACTTCTTAAGGAATATCTTCTTTTAAAAGAAAAACGAAAACTTGTCATCGATGAGTTGGCATACGGCCGCGTGAAAAATATCGAATCCGCGTCCTCTAAGGTAAGATAAACTTAGTCCCTTTCTTTCTCTTGTAAAATACTCGAAGAAACCATCGTCCGCAATAATAATCCTCTTTCTGTTCGGTATCGATCTCCGCGATCGCGGCTCGCGTACGGACGTAACTGCGTTGCAATTTCAAAGATGACTTGGCGAATAAACAAAACTATTCGCGAATCATTCCGCTGCCGTCGATGGAACTCGTTCGCGAGGTTAACCAAAGAAAGAAAGAAAGAAAGAAAGAAAGAAAGAAAGAAAGAGAAAGAGAGAAAGAAAAACAGAAAAAGAGAGAGAAAGATAGAGATTCGATATAAAGATTCGATTGGATCGACTTGAGAAGGAACATGGTGTTGGACCGGTTTCAAGGTGAACGCCGAAGATACTTCACGTTCGGTAAGCATTAAAATCGACGCAAAGAACGACGTGGAAAGTGCCCAGCGTAAATGTCCCATATCCATCAACGTTTCCCTCATCTTCCCTGAGATGAGATAAGAAACGAGCCCGAGCCTTTTAAGCAAGCGACGAGATACGTACCTATCTACTATCAGCACTTAGAATAAATAGAGTTCAGATAAATGGAGTTCTATGGTATTTCGACTTCCTATCGCTTACCATCGCGCTGGACGTTCGATTCGTGACAGAAATAGCAAGGAAGAACTCGCGACCGGTTTCACTTCCATTCAGACGTCCTACCTCCTCGCTGTGAAGACGACCGGAAAACAAATCGATTTTCACGCAGAATCATTCGTCTCCGTAGAGACGAGAAGCGAGCACTGACATTCGCGACGACAGTTCGGGGTGCCGCGGCAATCAAACTTGTCGAGAAAACGAGATAGGGATGGATAAAGGGAGAGAGAGAGAGAGAGAGAGAGAGAGAGAGGAGAGGGTGCGTTCAAGCGTTGGCACATCTCCTACGAAATTATGAAACTCGCTGGAAGCCGTGGCCATTACTCGGCTGCCAAAGGGAAAAAAAACGAACTAGTAGAAAGATGCTGAATGAGAGGGAGCGAGATAGGTAGAAGGGGTTCTTCCTCCATGCCGTTACGACACGTAAAGCGAAACTTTAATACTCGCTTGGCACTTTTCTTCTCGAAGAATTCGACGCAAGGATATGCGCGTAAAAAACGCCTACGTAGATGTTATAGGTACTTGTTTCCTCGTCGGAGGGAAGGATAAAGAAGAAAAGAAGGTAGGAAGAGAGAAGGACCGACATCGGCCCTTCTCTCTTTGCCTTTACGAATATGCTCGATCAGTTCACTCCCTGTCTCTTCTTTCGTCCCTCTTCTGCCTCTTCTTGGCACGAAATATGGATAAGATTTCGTTCACAGTACCGGAGGTATTGAATCCACTAATACTACCATAACCGTCAACACCAAGTCAGGACTATAAGATAGTACGACGGTAATCCTTCGGAAAAATACTAAAGCTCCTTGCAACGAGATATTATTCCAGGCTAACAAGGTGGATATCGAAAATTACCCTATAGAGTACCATGGCTAACGTGATCGACCGTGATGGGGTTTAAATTTTTTACTCTTCCTCTCCCCTCCCCTCCCCTCCCCCCTTCTCTTCACCCCATTTATATGAAATAACAAATATTATATAAAATCCAATTTGTTCGTTAATACATATTGGTACGTCGATTTATGAGAGAAAAATATTCTTATTAGAAAAGTATTCTTATTTTTTCATTCTTAAGTTACCTAAGTTCTATTTAAGTTTTTTAAATTCAATTTCTTTCACAATCAAAAAACACAAAGACTTGATTGATAAATCGAACAGAATAGAAAACTCATAAAAGATCCAGAATTTCATTTATTTGCAGATTATTAAGGAAGCTCGACAAGAGAAGAAAGAGAGAGAGAGGGAGAGAGAGAGAGAGAGAGATAAAACATGTACAATATGGAGTGCAATGGTGCGCGCAAAAGTTCTTCGTGTCAATGCAATCGGGAATCGCGATTCTGGCGTAGTATGCTGTAGACACGCGTGTCCCCCTTTCGTCTATACGTGTATATACGCGTGTTTGCGAAAGCCCTGACGACCTTTCGAAAAAAATCATGGATGGAAAAGGGAGAAAGATGGAGAAAGAGAAAGAGAGAGAGAGAAAGATGGAGAAAGAGAGAAGCTGATGGTGGTCTGGGAACCCCTCTACGTTAATGCCACGTTGCAGAGAGCAGCGTGCTCGCGTGCACACCCATGTGATAGAAAAAGGGGGTGGGGGGATGCACACTGCAAAAGTGGGATGAAAACCCCTCGAAATCGAATCAATTAAGCCACGTGCTACCCCACCACCCTGTACCCTCTGACGTTCGAAGCCTAACGATTGGATTCGATTGGGTCGATCGAAAGCTTTTCCCAAAATGGAGAAAACTCTCTTTCGGTCTTTCATACGATAGGAGGTAGGATGGATGATATGGGAGGTGGGAAGAGGGAGGCGAGGGAGAGGGGGGGCCATAGATGAGCTTGGGTTGGTTGGGAATGAAAAAAAATAGTATTTTTTTTCATTCCCATGGAAAACGTGGCTCGTATCTCGCGGCACGTTTATCGAGAGCGAGCGTGAATCATCGAACGAAATCTAAATCCGCGAAAGAGAAAGTTACGACTTTGGGGTGAAGCTTGCCGTGAGCGTAGGAATGTTCTGAACCAAACGGAACGTAAAGTAGTTATAACTTGTGCCCTCCGAGGTGAACGTAAACTTTTATAGATACGGAATTACGAGGGAGAGAGAGAGAGAGAGTGAGTGAGAGAGAGAGAGAGAGAGAGAGAAAGAGAGAAAGAGAGAGTTGGGATGGACTGTGGCGATCTCTCTAACGTCTCGATCTAACCTCTCGTGTCGGTAAATTCTATGGGAATAAGAGTATCGATAAACGTCACTTCGTTCGACGGTCCAGCGAATTCTATTTTAGATTATCTATATCTCAGAACTCGAATAAAGCTTTACGTCTATCGACGAGAACAAAGAAGTTAGTCGGTAGATGTTTATCTTGGCCTCGTATATCTATGTGTACCTATGTATGTATGTACATCTTCTATTCTCAGGGCACTCGTTCCATCGAGGTTTTACGCGATGCACAATCCTCTTGTACATATTGCATCGCGCGTTCCTTTCTTGCATTAATATTCTACGGACAAATATTTGAGTCACAATCATTGTGAGACAACTAAGTTATTGCGAGACACTTGACGCGACGGCATGAATATTGTATAACAATGATAATCGATGGCCTTGGCGATTCGAAGGAAAGTAAGAAAGGAGGCGATGGTCAAACGTTACGGACTTTTTTTTTCTTTGCTTTCTTTTTTTTCATATATATATATATTGTTTACTTGATTTTATAAATGGATGTGCCTCATATTGTTTTTCGATAAATGAAAAAAAAGGTTCGTAGCGTTCGCCAATCATTTTAAAATGTTCCCTAGGAGATAGACACTCGATCGCGATAGGAGTAACATCGAGTTTAACACGAAACGAACGGACGCGTAAAATGATCGCCCGTTTTGTGGACCTCCGATTTTGAATCCGCGTTAACTTGCGCGCGCGCGCGGCCTTTCGTCGAAACGCGTCCGTCCGAATCGGTTTATCGCTCGACCGCCTTTTCGAACGATCGTCCGACTCGGCTTTACTCCATCCGGAAATGGAATTGTACTGGGGTTGCACGCTCTTTCATCCACCTACCAAAACCTCACCACTGTTCTCTGTTGTCCCATTTTTTTCTCTATCTATCTATCTATCTCACTTTCGCGCTTATTCTATCTCCTCCCTTTCTCTCTGTTTTTTTCCCCGATTTTTCACTTCTTTTTTTTCCCTCCTCCATCCAAAATACACAGATGTACGAGCCGGTATGTCCCACGTTGGAGAGTAAATACGATGCCACGTCGATTAAAATGTCGCGGAATCTCGTCCGCTCGCGAACGCATGCGGTTTTTTGTCCGCTATTTGATTCTCTCTTTTTTTTTTTTTTTCCCCCGTAATTCTAGTCTCCCTCTCTCGATTTCCGACATTTTTCAAACGTATCGTTTGTTGTATATCATTGTCCCTTGTGTTTCTTGTTACAAACTCGTTATGCCACGTGCTACGGAAGGATTAGAAGGGTTTTTCGATGAATCCTTCTACGAAAACTTAATCTCATCGAAGTTAAAGGCCTGAAGGAGATGCAACCAAGCGAATTTTTAATCAGATCTCATCGGCGCAAAGCCAGACGCGTTGCCGCGACGACTAACGTGAAAAGTAAAAAGGGGAAGAAGAAAGGGAAAAAAAGAAAGAAGAAGAAGAAGAAGAAGAAGAAGAAGAAAGAACAAGGGAAGGGGAAATAAAAGTGTAGAGAGGGAAAAGTTTTGGTAGGATAGTACGAGAGAAAACGTCGAAACCCCATAAAGTCCGGGCCATCGGGCTCGTAGCTCGTCGACGAGCTGCCGGGCTTCGGGATGACCTTTCTCGTTTATTTAATTATCGATCGAACTTTAGCACACGTCCCACCACCCTCGTGTCTATGCGTCGACGACACGACGATTGAACGAGAAAATTTTACGTTCGTGAATATCTTTTCATTTAATTTTCTTTTATTTTTCTTTTAATAAACGTCCACCTCGTAAATTATAGATTAGATTATTTATGTTTTCGTATCTCTTTTCCCAATTAAAAATAGAAAAGAGAGAACATTTTAAAATGATTCGATATATTTAAAACTCAAGAACATCTATCTATCTACACTGTGTCCTTTAGTAATAAGTTATTGGAGACTTAATCAAGGGTTCACGTAGGTGCGTGTAAGGGTGGGGATAGGGAAGGGCACTCTTTTCAAGCAAGCAAAGCGGGGCGGTCTGTTGGTAGTACATCGCATACGCGGCATTTAGTGTTGGGAAGTAAAAGGGGCCACCCTCGCGGCAAACGAAGCGCCATTTTTATTGTGAACGCACCACGCCCGTAACCAGCCTCTCCCATCCTCTTTCGTACGCTCGCTCGTTTGCTCGCTTGCTCGTGCGCGCACACACACACACACACACACACACACACACACACATACACACTCACTCACAAATACACACACACACCCTCTCGTACGGTCCAACTTCAACCCGACAATTCGCTCGATCGTTCGATTCGTGCCGTTTAGTCTCGATGCGTGCAAACAAGCGATTCTTTTGATTTTTTTTTATTCCTTTTCTCTCTCTCTCTCTCTCTCTCTCTCTCTCTCTCTCTTTCTCCATTCAGACGGCCTAGATTTCTATTTTTAAAAATTACCTTCCCATAAATTTCTAATCGCCAAACAATACTTATTATTTTAACGCCACTATATACTTAATTATAGTTTAAATTTACTATCATAATAATTTTTCCAAATTTGCATCGTATTTTTGAACTATATCCTTTTTTCAGAGCTTAGTACTATTAATAAATATTGTTTTATCACTTTTATCTTTCTATATGTCGGTATCTCGTTTACCCGCAAGCACGATACACAGGAAAGAGCTCGAATGAAAATGCTCCTCTACGCATGCAATCGTCAACACCATAACCGACGTGTATTGCTCGACTAGCTGCACCGCTAGAAAAAAAAAAAGTTGTTAACCGACGATTCGATTTAATTACCGGCGTCCCGACGCCTCCCATACGCGTTTCGAGACACGCCTCGATGGAACGCGAAATCGTTCATTGTTTCGTTCGCGCCCGATTTTCTCTTTCGAAGCGATCGTTAATTACGAGGACGCAACGAGACACGATCTCACTTTCTCTCGATTCTTTTTCTCTTTCTATTTCTATCTCTTTTAACACGCTCGTTCTCGCAATGGCCGAGGGTACGAAGGGAAACCCTGGGGTCGGCTCACCTCGTAAACACGATCCAACGATCCATCGTTACACGGGGAAGTTAGCATCCCCCTATTAGCATATTATAGCAAGAGCGTATGCATGTGAGAGAGAGAAAGAGAGAGAGAAAGAGAGAGAGAGAAAGAGAGAGAAAGGGAGAATGCTGGCACGGTAGGCAGTAAAGTAGACAAGTAACAGTCACCACGGGTAATCTCGCTCGCAGGGTACGACACGGCGATAATCATAACTCCACTTGCACGACATACAAATTGTTAATTTGTGCTGCGAACGCCTCTTGGAAAGCTCGACGAAGCAAGCTTCGTATATCGTCACACGTTTAAGACGTCTCTACGACGAACGAACTACGTTCGATCGTATCTCTTGAAACTCGTCGAATTTTATATATCATTCTATCCTTGATAAAAGATACAGTAAAAAGAGGAAAATCGTCAATGGATAAAAAGATATTGCTTGTATATTTACAAATGAACTTTCCGTCAAAGACAAACGAAAAGAGACAGGAAACATTTGGTCTATCGCATTGAATGATGATCGCAGCTATCGATCTCGTTCCGCGTTTCTTTTTATTAAACTCGAGCGACGGAGCGAGTTCTTCTCGAGTCGAGTTTAAGCGTATCGATGACGAGTCGCGCGCACAAGGCGCCAGAAGCTATAAAATCTTACGTTTTTTGTAGAAAAACCGGTATTATAATGAGCGATGTTCCGACAATCTTCTTTGCTCGATCGGTCACTCGCTCAGGTGCACGCGGCTCTTCTCTTATCCATCAATATTTTTAAACTAGTCTCGAACGAGTTCCAGGTTGAACGGGCGACGATATCAGGGCCTGATAGAACTCGTCGCATTTTATTAGGACTGTAAAGGAAGCCTGATTTAATATCAGTTGTAAACACGTATGTGTTTGCGAAAAGCTCTTACCCAAAGTTCTCTCTCGTATACTTTGGGACGCTTTTATGTTCGTCAATAACGCAAAACTCAAAACGCACCGGTGATTATGGCCTTCCGCGAATTTAAATTGCCAACGTCTTCGCTCGTATCGCGTGACACCGCCAACGACCGCAGTTAACCGCGAGTCTTCCTCCCTCCTCGTTGTTTCTTTCATTTCTTTCCTTTTCTCTATTTCTTTTAACTTTCAAAAAGAGAAAGAGAGAAAGGAGATAAGGAAGATGAGAACCTCGAACCAATGATCTAAACTACGAAGAAATTCCTCCTTTAGAAGGAAGAAATGCCTAACGAGTTTCACCGATTTTTCTTAAATAAAACGATTCCGATTCGTTGCCGTGTCGTTATTTCTTTTATCCCTTTACCGCCAAAAAAAAAAAAATGTCTAATCGCCGAACGTTTCTTTTACGACATTCCCGTATTCACCTTAATCCTGTTACGGGCGGAGATACAAAACGAGAGATTTCCTTTTACGATCGCGCTTCGATCGGCATGGATCGTTCTTTATTTTCGTATCTTTCTCTCTCTCTCTCTCTCTCTCTCTCTCTCTACTTCTATCTAACACACTGTATTTTCATAACGTGCAAACAAGGGTATAACGCCATAGAAGAAGGCAAAAAGAAAGAGAGAAGGGAAAGGTGGGAGATAGTGAAATATTCGAAGGAAAGGAACGAAGTAGGTGGTGAAACGATGTCGATAAAATCGAATCACCGCCTACCTTAAATTTCATAGGGAACAACGAATAGCGGCCGAGCGGTTGTCCATTAAATTCCGCCATTTTCTATACAACGGGAGGGGTGTCTCGGTTCGTCGCAACCGAAAGTGAAGGCGTACGTGCTCGTCGAACGTATATATCTTTTATATGCGTGTGTGCGATAGTTACTCGTGGTAAGAAAAAGGGGAGGGAAAGAGAATCGGAAAAAGAAGAAGATAAAGGGAGATGTACGCGGAGATACGTACTCGCTAAGAGTAGTTACGTGAGAAAGGGAATGAGAGAGAGAGAGAGAGAGAGAGAGAGAGAGAGAAAGAGACGAAAGAAAGATAGAAAGATAGGTAGATAGTTAGACGGATAGAGTAGAGAGAGAGAGAGAGAGAAAGAGCAAAAAGGGGAGAGGAGAGGGAGCGATAAAAAATAAGGTGTTATCGCAACGAGGAAGTCAGCGTTTCGCGGTTGCGTGCTCGGCGTGAGATGACGTCAGACAAGATGGCCGCGGCCCTCTCTTTCATCACGCGAGGCGCGCCCGCGCGCGCAAACGCGTCAAGCGCAATGACATCGAGGAGGTTACGGGCCAGATTAAATAATTAGGTAGGGGGAGGAAGAGAGAGAGAGAGAGAGAGAGAGAGAAAAAGAGAGGGTGATGCGGTCAGGGGTGAACGAAGGCGGAAAAAGTGTCCAAGAGGATGGACGCTCGTTTAATAATAATCTAAAAGCCAACGAACGATACTTGCCTCAACTTATCGTTTCTTTCGTGCGAGCTAAATAAAATAAAAAAAAAGAAAAAAAAAAAAAAGAAGAAAAAAAAAGAAAAGAAAAAGAAAGAAAGAAAAAAAAAAGAAGAAAAAACATATTGAAAAGAAAGAAAAGAAAAGAAAAGAAAAGGAAAGAAAAGAGAAAGAAAGAGGATAAAAGAAAAATAAAGGAAAGAATAAAGCAAACTCCTTCGAGTTTCGAGACGATAAAGTGTTCTCGATAAAAATGGGTTCCAAAAATAAACGGCGGCCGTCGGCGGCTATCATTATCCGCTTTCGGTTTCGACACTTTGTTCTCTCCCACTACGATCGCTCATTTTCACCTGTGCCCACAATCGATGGCTCGCGCGTGCGCCTGCGTTCGCGCGCGTTAACTGGAAATAACGTTGTTTGTTGTTTCAACGATGTTTGCGCAATCCGTAGTAAGTAGATAGGTAGATAGGTATATATCTACTTGTGATATTAATGATTAGCGGCGAAGCGTTGTTGGATTTCGTATCGAACGATAGAGAAAAGATAAACTCGTTCTCGCGCTATAAATGTTTCTTTCTCTTGCTCTCTCTCTTTCTCTCTCTCTCTCTCTTACTTTTCACAATGAATAAATCAATGAGAAAATGGCGTTTCGATATTTCGACGCTTAAAGTAAAAGGCCGTTGTTATCGCTATTGCAATTGCTGCTGCTGTTGCTGCTGCTGCTTGAGGCAGACCGATAAATGTCTTTTTTCTGTGCCTTTCTTTTCCTTTTCCTTTCTTTTTCTGTATCTCCTTCTTTGTGTTCCAAACCTCTTTCCTCCTCCTATCCTCGCCCTCTTACAAAAGTTAACGACATTTCACGGCAAGCGGCTTTCGATCACCACGTCTTTTTCTACATACGTTATTGATAATTAATACGAATCGATATTCAAGATTATCTCGTCGATTGCGAATTCGATCGGCAAAGGCTTACCGACTCCGAGAAAGGTGATTGTTAAAGATCAACTGTTAACGAAAGTTTAACATCCAGTTAACGACGCGACACGCTGAGCCGGTAACCCATAAACGAGAATACACGGATGCGCGCGCGCGCGCGCGCACGTACACACGCAGAGGGGGGCGCGAAGAGGGGGGAGGGGCCGCGGTGGGAAGAGGTAGGCAGATAAAAAGAAAGAGAAGGAGAGAGATGGAGAGTGAAAGAGTTACGAGGGAAAAAAGGGGAGGAATTCGCGAAAGCCACCCTTTCGTATGCAAATTACGGGACACCTGGAGCTAAAAAGGCCGCATGCAAATTCGTCCCAGGACCATTCGATCGGGGCCCGAATTTCCTTTCCCCACGTTACTGCAGTGCTTTTACAAGCTCTGACGATTTTCCCTCTTTCTATTCTTTATCCTATCTTCTATGTAAAAAACGAGTTAACGATTCGTTAATTTCCAACAAATAACATTACCTATTCAAAAATCTCATTGTCTATGATCTTCTATCTTGGAACAAATGATAAACTAACTCTCTCTAACTCTCTCTCTCTCTCTCTCTCTCTCTCTCTCTCTCTCTCTCTCTCCCTCTCTCCCATTCCTAAGTCTCGCTCACGTTCACTAAAGCAGCATAGTTCTCGCGATGCATCGTGCCATTCAAGCTAACGAGCGCGCGTCTACTCGATGAAATTCAAACTATCTACATACCTAACTGAAAGAGAGAGAGAGAGAGAGAGAGAGAGAGAGAGAGGAAGGGAAGGAGAGAAATACCGATCGAACTTAGCGATTAGAAAAGTTCTAACACGTAATAGGCAGCTCGTGATATCGACGATATCGATAATTTCGTGACACCATCGTACACAAATAAATTAATATTATAAGATAATGAGATAATTCACGCGAAATCATCATCGTGATGCAGATGATCGTGAGCCATCTCGGACTTCCTATCTCACCATCCTCCTCCTCCTCCTTCTTTCTCCCCTCCTCTTTCTCCTCTTCCTACTCCTCCTCTTGCGCCACGTCGTTAAAGATAATTTATTGCCCGCTCTGTTGCGCCGCGCCATAACTCATTGCATTTTGCCTGCAACGTATCTCAAGTTATTTGTTCTATGGAAACGTATGCATGCCGACTTATAGCGTGTTTAGGCGAGTCGCTTGAACGCGCGAACGACTCCTACCGTTTTCCCTTTTTTCGTCGCGTTCGTTAACTCCTCCTGTTCCTCCTCCTCCTCTTTTTTTCTTCTCATAAGAAACGAAGATATAAACCACATCATAAGTATCATCAATTACGAATTATTCGATATTAAAGTTATTTGCTCTATTTTCAATCGATTAGTATGTAAATAACGAGACAGTGAAGTTGTAAAATGAAAACGTCATTTAAATAATATCTTTCTCTATTCGTCTCTTATCTATGTATATTCTAAAATATACATTTTCTATCATTTCAAATTTCCTTTTGACATCATGATTCAGAGATGGAATACATCAGCGCAAAGTAATAATCGTCAACACTCTCGTAAAAGAAATTTACTTGATTACCTTTATTTAATGACCGGATTCGCGTGCATACCTCGTTTGGCACTTCCACAAGAAACATTGCTTGCCCATATATATATATATATATATATACATACATGCATGTATATATATATATATATATATATATACATATATATGTATATATATGTATGTAGAAGTATTCACCTAAACGTACGTATTTATCGTCGAGACGTCTTGTCGCTTATACGCCCATCCTCCGTCCCCTTTCTTCCTCTCTTTTACGATATTCACTTCGCCATTCGCTTCTAGAGAGATCGCGAACGTTTATGTGTACTCGAAAGAAGACGAGCTAACGAACCGTTCTCCGGTGCGTTCAGCCTAATTATTTTCCACGATAACGAGCGTGACACGCTAATTGACGAACCACGAGCCAGCGGCTTCTCCTGCTATTCGTCTCATTCGCGATATCCCTGAAATGTTATTTCGTCTCTTACTTTACATCTTACACAAATTGCACTGAAGTGCTACTGCGATCTTTCTCGTTTCTCTTTACTTTTTTCCCCACTCTTATTTTCTCTCTCTCTCTCTCTCTCTCTCACACACACACACACACACACACCCTCTTTCTTTTCTGCTATCCTAGTGAGAATGGAAGAGAAAGATATACGAAGAGAATCGACATTAATACAAATCGGTGAGTTTTTTTTTTTTTTTTAATAGAAAAATTTCATTTTAAATACGATCGATTATTTGAACGTTTATTTAAACTCCTTCTTCTTTTCGCTATGGATAATCACAATGACGTTTTTCTAATCCCTCGTAATATAAGTTTCTGTATCTCCTTAATCCTTGGCGCGCCATTGTGAAATATTTTTTCGATCGATCATTACGTTTACTCGAAATTATATCCTTCCAGGAAAAATAATCAGAGGTCAGTACAATTAAAATTTATCGTTCCTTAGGTGAGGTTTTTACTCGGAAGCAAAGGGAGGAATTGGAAAAATTCCAACATTTTTCTCGAACGATACAATTTATAATGCCGTAAACATTGATAATAATCACGCAATATAAGAAATTATCGAGAATCGAAATATACTTATGGTATAGGTATTCCAATCGTACGGAAATAAGAAATAATCTTATTCCCATGGCGTTCGATCTTTTACGATCGCCATTTACGATACGAACTTAACGCAGCGCGAGCGCATCGCGTTTGCCGATCGATAATGTTTTTACTTAAGTTTGCGTGATGTTAAACCTCTCGTCAGTCTTATCCTCTGCCTTCCATAATCCGCTACCCTCTCTCATCCAACTCTTTCTCTCTCTCTCTCTCTCTCTCTCTCTCTCTCTCTCTTTCTCTCTCTCTCTCTTTTTCTCTCTTCCTCCCTCGGCATTTATCGCTATTGCGTGCGCCGTGCTACATGACGCTCCGGAATTTTTTAATGGTGTCCCATTGCGCGAAGGTTCGTTAAATTTCGCGAAGAAATACGGCCTGTTCTACCGGTATTCGCAGTCGTAAACTCGTCCCGGTCTTAAATTCTCTTTTCTTTATTTCTTTTTTTTTTCTTCTTTTTTTTTCTTTTTTTTATTATTTTTTCCCTTTTTTCTTTTCTTTTTCTTTTTTCTTTTTTTTTTTTTTTTTTCTTTCTTTTTACATAAGAATAAGCCCCCTAAGAACTCTTAACAGGATCATTATCGTTATTAACGTCATTGTCTCGTTAGAAAGAAAAAAAGAAAGAAAAGAAAAAGAAGAAAAAGAAAGGGGAAAGAGAGAAGTAAAATTGTAGGGATCGAAAAGGGGAAACGTAAACGTAGTACATCGTATTTAAGGTAGGTCGTGTGTTTACCATAAAATAAAACATTGTACATATATATATATGCACATATGTCTATAAACCTAAAGTATAGTTATCGATAATTTCAAAGAAAACGAGCATGCCAAGGAAGAAAAGAAATATTTTAATCTTTACGTGTTCTTCGTTCATCGAAGAAAATAGTAACGATGCACGATATGAAAACGTTTTAATTCGAAAACAATGTAATTAATGTTACGAATTTATAGTAGAACTTTGTTATCGTTTCGTCGAGAAACTCATCTTTCCCTTTTTCTCTCTTTTATCCAAATCAGTAAAAACGAAGCGATTGGCTCGAATCGGTGGCAACAACGGAACTTAAATCATGGAATCGAGACACGAGCTCTCCCCGTTCATCGAGTCATTGGCCCCGGCTACCCAGCGATAAAGTCGAACGTAAATCGTTATCTTTATTGTGGCACACGATCCACTCTTCCTCTCTCTCTCTCTCTCTCTCTCTCTCTCTCTCTCTCTCTCTCTGTTTTTCTCTCTCTCTCTCTCTGTCTTTTCAGTACATCTGGATTTCGAAATCGACGCTGCTCCGAGAGAAGCAACACTTTTTTCTTTCTTTCTGCCGCTTGTTTTTTATCACGAACCAAACTGAACTAGCTATCATCTTCTTCGTCTCCCTTTTTTTCGGTCATCAGTAAAGAAGTCAAAGAAGTAAAAAAAACAAAAAAAAAAAAACAAAACAAAAAAAAATAATAAAGAAAGAAGAAAAAGAAGAAGAAGGAAAAAGATAAAACGGGGACCATGGTGCGCTTCGTTTACTTTTTAACGAATACAAAAAAAGTCGACGATCCTGACTATTTTATTTTGGAAACGATTTCGAATGAATTTTATGTGAAGTGAAAGAGAAAGGAAAAAGAAAAAAGAAAAGAAATAAGAGAAGAAGTGAAAGAAACGAAAAACGAAAGCAAAAGCAATTTTGAAAATTCATTATCAAATTATAAAGAGAATGACAACTCGACGAAGCGAGTTATTTTCAAATCTTTCAAGTTTCTATATTTTACGACTTTCCATCGTGGCTCTTCTCCTTCTGTTTCAGTTTATCTCTCACTCTCTCTCTCTCTCTCTCTCTCCTCTTTTTCTTTTTCTTTCTTTCTTTCTTTCTTTCTTTAACGTAGAAACGAAGCCGCAGCACGCAAGGAAAGTCAAACGTTTCCGACATACGTACATACAACTCTAGCAGCAGCGATGGCTCGTGTGAGCGACCAAGCGACGTCCATAATTAATGATAATTGTTCAACTAGCTTGATGACTTTAATTAAAGGCAGTTCTGCAATTCCGCGCGCGCTGCGAGCGTATCTCTTTTCTCGGTCGAGCCCGTCCACCCCCTCGGCCTCCATACCACTTACTTCTCCTACTCCGCTTCTCCCCGAGCCTCATTTTTCAACGTCCCTCCGGCGTCATTAACGTTTCAATGGCGAAATATCGTGCGTTGCTATCAAGCTCTCGCTATTAATTTTTATATCGAATGTATAAAAATTGATACATTGTTGGAAAGAAAAAGAAAATGGAAATAATAAAAAAAAAAAAAAAAAAAAAAAAAAAAAGAGAGAAAGGACCTTTTGTCAAGATTTGACATCTTTTTATATTAATTTCAAATTATTTAGATATATTTAACTGTCGATCGTTTCAAAGGAAGACCGCTCGAAAAGAAAATACAAAAGGGAGGAAGGAACTCTACTAGGATAGGGATTTATTTGATCCGTGACACGGCCTGAAATAGCCGGAGTACCAAAGTCGAAGTCAAAGTTATGGTCTCTTTTTCTGCCATCTTCGAGATTCCTTTTCTCGAAAGCCTTTTGCAGAGAAGAGAAACGCCGCGCGCTCTCGGGTCCTGCCATGTGTTTCGAATGAATTTACATGACGTCCCACCGTGTACCTACGTCACTTTTTGCGCTTGTACGTGAACGCGTACGTGTGCGTCCGTATGCTGGCCAGCATGTGGGCAGAGATTCCCTGCAGCGGCAGATGTTGGACCATCTTCCCGTGGCCCCTTCGAGATATGAAACTCGGCATGATTATACCCTATCAACCACCGAGAGACCAGGGCCGTATCGTTTGGCTCCTATACTCTCTCTCTCTCTCTCTCTCTCACTTTCTCTCTTTCTCTCTCTCTCTCTCTCTCTCACTCACTCACTCATTCACTTTTTCGTATCTTCTTCGTTGATTATTCGACTTTTGCCGATTACACTTTTAACTCTCATCTTTCGATCAAATTCACATAGGATAATATTCTTACTATAAAAGCGATGAATGCGTCATAAATCGCAAAGTAACTCGGCATCCCCCTTTGAAATTTAACGATCAAACTATTCTTACCGTCCGCACGCGAAGAGACGCGCGTATTATTCCTCTCCGCGAGCGTGGCCGAGTCTGAAACAGAAAAGAAAAATATACCTTTAGAGGATATTCGATGATATAAAAATATTTTCATAAATCGTTCGTAGATGATTATTATTTTTCAAAAGGGAACAACTTAAAATAAAAAGTGTCACGTTTTAGCAGAATACAAGAGACTATGATGACTTCTTTCCCTCTCTCTCTCTCTCTCTCTCTCTCTCTCTCTCTCTCTCTCTCTCTCTCTCTCTCTCTCTCTTTTATTTTTCTCTCTTTCTTTTTTCTTGTTTTTTTTATTTTTCCTCTCTTTTTTTTCTTATTCGTCGAAAATCGATTTCCGAGCGAAACTCAATTTCATGGTTCGTCCTCGAGCGAGCGCAGCATCTCGCGGTCCTTAACGCATTACGTATTCCACCTCGTGCTCCGCCTCCTTTTATTATTATTGCACCGAGCTTTTTATTTTTAATCCCCGGTCCACCGTCCTTAAGGTTAGGTTATCGAGCTCCGGCATAAGCCAAGCGTTCATTATAATCGCATCAAGACGCAGAGAGGAGAACGAGAGGGAATAGGAGGAGCAAAGGAGAAAGGGCCACTGGCCACAAATTATTCCGTGTAATTCCTCCCCGGGGTACGTCGACCCTGTCGAAAATTTTACTCTGGTGCATCCGATTTTCTTTTTTTATTTTTTCTTTTTTCATTTTTTTCCCCATCTCTTGAGCCTTCTATCGACTATCGATTATTCTTCGATCGATCTCATCGATCTCAAGGAATCACCAAGTACAATTCTCAGGATTCGAAGAAAACTTTCGAATTATCACTCGATTGTTGTTTGATTAAAGTCAAATATTTCTTCAAGCTTTTGTCATTTTAAACACGGTAAAAAGAAAAAAAAGAAAAAGAATGAAAGGGAAAGCCTTCCCTAGAAAACCGATACTATATGTATCGCATTATAATAACATCGAGGCACGTATTAATGAGTCTCGTTCTTGAGGGAACCCATACCGTAGTAAGAGAATTCTAACTTGTCGCGCAGATGGTTCGACGTTCTTCGGTCCAACCCTTTTACCACCGAAAATTCCTTCTGGTACTGACTCTCTGTGAACGAAGAAGAACGATGGGTTGGAAGCCTATTAATATTCCATAGACCGCGGAACCCCGTGAGAAAGACCTTCCATAGGGATTTTCCTTCATTCATTAGCATAAGGCGACGATACTGCAAATTCTCACGAATCCTTTCGAGCTCTTTATTGTCATCTTCGAACATTCGCTTTTAACAAACGAATCTTATCGGATTTTTATGTCGATAGGAAAACAGAACAAAAAAATTTATATATATATATATATATATATGAAATGAGAATAGAAATAAAAGGAAAAAAGAAAAAATTAGATCGACTGTAGAAGAGAGAAAATTGCTATAAGAAGATTAAAAGGTTACAGGTATAAAAGAAGGTTACAGGTATAAAAGTTCTTCCAAATATGTATGAAAAAAAAAAAAAAAAAAAAAAAAAGAAAATAAAAACAGAAAGAGAGCGAGAGAGAGAGAGAGAGAGGAAAAAAGAGGGAAAAAAAAGTTAACACCTTTAAAAGAAATTATTTTATGAAGATCGAAGGTAACGCTTTCGAAGTTAAAATCGGTAGCTTTCAACGCTCGCATAATTACGACTCGAACGAAGAATTATAGATCTTACCGTTTCGACGCTTGCTAAAGTTCGATAGCTTCCCTTCCCTTTCCTCGTCGTTTTCTTTTCTCTCTTTTTTTTTTTTTTGCGACCCTACGAGATTTTCATAAAATTCCCATAAATAAGACCGTACGGGTCGTCCTTATTTATATACAATATTTATACGTTACGCATGACCTGATGCAGAAACGGAATCGCGCGTATCCCTTCGCGTTTAAAACTTTAGCCTTGTGTATGTGAATGTGTCGGTGAGTACACGGATACCTAGAACAGACCTATGGGTCGCGTACAAGGAAAAAAAAAAAAAAAAAAAAAAGAGAAAATAGATAGGGAGACTGCGCTATGCGACACACCTGTGGATCATGCAATATCTTTTCTCTTCCTACCTTTACTGTTTCGTTCGAACGTCGATCTGTCAATGCGATTACTTATGCATGTATTCTCTCTCTCTCTCTCTCTCTCTCTCTCTCTTTCTCTCCTCTCTCTCTCTCTCTCTCTCTTTCTCTCTCTCTCTCTCTCTTTCTTTGAAGGTACAAAGTTAAACGTACAAAGTGAACGTCGATTTCATTCGAAGCCCGTTAGACATAACGGGGACGGAAAATGCTATGAACTACGAAAGTTCTTTTTACTTAGTTGACCGAGCACGAGCGCGAGTTATCATGCGCTTTGAGTCGGAACTGGTGAAAGGATGGAGAGTTCATTCGTCGCGTTAAGAGTGAAACGGTATCTTACCATTGTTTCGTTCAGAATCCAGAAAATTTGAAATCTCGATAAAAATCGCAAATATCGAGAACTGATTGGAAAAGGAGAAAAAAGAAAGAGAGAGAGAGAGAGAGAGAGAGAGAGAGAGAGAGAGAGAGAGAGAGAGAGAGAGAGAGGATAAAATAGACAGATGGAGATGGAGAGAGAAAGAGAGAGAGAGAGAGAGAGAGAGAGAGAGGGGTCGATAAGAGGCGTAGCTCCTTCGTCGCGAAAACGAAGAGCAAATATTCAAGGCCTAATTTCATTACATCAAGGACCGATGGAAAAGCGAGTAAAATTCAGTAGAAAGCGCAGCGGCGGCGCGGAAAACTCTCTTCCGGTCGCTGGAGTTTCGCTTTAAGTCTCCACGGCATCCGTTCGACTGTTCGAAATGCGATGGGAAAGAGTACGACGAGCGGTCGTCTATCGTCGAAATTGCCAAGGCATACCAATCTCGATGCTCTCGTACGCTCCAGAGAAAATATAGTAGGTACATACGTATATATCGAAAGTAAGAAAAAGAGAGAGTAAGAGAGAGAGAGAGAGAGAGAGAGAGAGAGAGAGAGAGAGAAAGAAGTAGTGAGGGTGTGACCGAGCAAATTTTGTTCATAGAAAAAAAGCGAAGCGAATCGACAAGGAGACTTGGCTTAGTTCGTCAACACTGACTCATCAAATTTCTTTCTTCTTCAGCGAGATGTTTGAGAGTTTTCAAAATCGAAGGTTGTTCTGTTCAATCGTATAACCGAAGTAAATAAATAAAAATAAATTTCGAAGGGAGAAAAGAATGGAGAAAGAGAGAGAGAGATAGAGAGAAATAGAGAGAGAGAGAGAGAGAGAGAGAAATAGCAAGTTCCCACACCATCACTATAGCACGACTATCACCACCACTCACGATCAGACAAACTTCCTGTCTCGTGCAAATTATGCTAACTCGTGCCAAAGCGGGCTAATGAGTAACGGTGTAAACGGACTCGGTTAAGCCACTATACCTCCCTTCTGCTTCTTCTGCTTCTTCTTAGTTCGTGTAGGGTAATTACCTAATTCGGGCATGCGCAATTACCGGCGATTAAAGTGTCGCTTTCGACACAGTCACGACACGTTTTCCGAAACAGCTGCGAGCAATACATACGTATGTATGTATATATATATATATATATATATATATATATATATATATATATATGTATATACATCGTATGTATGTACTACGTAGATATGATATCTTTCCTTCTTCTTTTTTATCTTCTTCATTCTATGATGATCGCTCTAACTACAGAATTTTTAGAAATCCGAGATAAAAAAGATTGTACGTTTCGAGAAGTAATACCACCGCGAGTAAGTTAATGATTCTTCAAAGTCCGACGCTTGTGCTCGAAAATCCTCCAAAGTGATCCAGGACTCGGTGGGATCATTTTTTCCCCTCCGAAGGTAGAAACGAGTTCCGAAGGTACTATGCGGGAGCGAAAGAGAGAGAAAGAGAGCGAAGCTTTGGGATAAATCAAGTGGAAGGTCTGTGTGGGCCAGCGAGTGAAAATATTCGGTCCACGGCTTTGTACAAGACCGCTGAGCACGGTGCTGCTCTACGAAGAGGAAAAAAGGCGAGTAGCCTGGTCGAGAACGGAGAAGAAAAGAGAAGAGAAGCGAAAGAAGAGATTGCGAGAGAAAGAGAGAAGAGGAGAGGAGAGGGGGGAGGGGCGAAAGAAAAAGGATAAGGAAGAAGGCGCAGGCAGGGCACATTGCAGCAGCAACGACTGAAGATATCAATCAACGGGCGCATTGTGCTCGGGGATAATTTGACGCGCGGCTGAAAAGGCCAGAGCTCAAATTCCACGATCGGATAATGGCCCCTATATGGCCCGGAGGAGGTAGAACCTCAGGGGTATATACCGGAGCAGAACTTCCACGGGAACCTACCGGCATCACGGCGATCCTCTTCGACGATACCTTTCGGCCCTTTACCGTTCTCGAGCAACGATGAGACGAATCACCGGATAGGAGAAATTCTTCGAACGCGAAAGATCCTTTCGAGATCCACAAACTCGTTTGCGATTATCGACGATCTTCATCTTTCGATTTACGATTCGAACGTATATATATATATATATATATATATATATATATATATATATTATTTTACTCGTAGAGTCGTAGATCTTTCGAGATGAAATTACTCGTAAAAGAGAGAGAGAGAGAGAGAGAGAGAGAGAGAGAGGGAGGGAGAGGGAGAGAGAGAAAAAATAAAATTTCTTCGGGCGACATACCGCGTGCGTCACTAAATCTAGTTGCTCGACGATCGACCGATGACGTGGCACGATTTACGAGAGCGCTGAGCGACGGACTCGATCATCGAGCGTTCCGCGACGTATATTTGACTTGCACGAACGAATCGCGTTTCGCTCTTTTTAGACGAGAAATCCATCTGTTTCTTTCTTTCTTTCCTTTTCTTTTCTACATTTTTTTTTTCTTCTTTTTTTTCCCCCTTTTCTCTCTTATTTTTTTTTGTCTTCTTTTCTTCTTTTCTTTTTTTTTCTTTTTTTTCTTTTTCATTCTTTTCCTTATCGGCGAAGCAGAAAAAGGGATCGCGCACTCGTGCATCCCGTATTTACGACTCGGCGAAGGCACTTTAATATCCGCGTTTAACGAAAGAACGACTTCGTGATCGTTTCGTGGGATTTCGAAACGAATTACGAGGAGCGCACGACGTTCCTCGAAGGACTCGACGATATAAAATATTATCGCGATATCCTTCTCTAACGACTCGATCGCGTGTGATTAACATTCTCTCCTCGATAGGTCGTTCGATACTCTTCTTCTTTCTTTCTTTCTTTCTTTCTTTTTTTTTTTTCTTTTTCTTTCCCCTCGATATTTTCTTATTCCTTACCGTTATTTTTTTTTTTTTTTTTTTTTTATTTTTCATTCTTATACTCTTCCCATTGTGGGAAGATCAATTTTGATGGATCATACGTGAGCCATAGAATCGAAACAATCGGCTCGAACTTCTCTTTTATTTATAAATATCGAAGCTCTCGAGAAATTTTTCGTCTAAATTCTTACACCTGTTAGCTCTATCGTAGATCTTTTCGAAAATAAATCCGACAAATTTCACCTTATTGTATCGCGAACGTTCAGTTCAATGTGCCACTTGACTCCTTGAGTCAGCCAAATACAGGATTAGGTGCAACAGACTATGATGCCTCATCGTCTGTTGTACAATTTACGAAGGTTTTTCCTTCGACACAATACCTTTTCCAAGGGTGATCCTCTCTACCTGAACGAATGAACTATACGATATACGAGAGAGGATTGGTATACGGCAAAAGGCACGTGCCTTTTGATCTTTCCCGAAAAAGTCTGACGATTTTACGGACGGTCGAAAAGAGAGAGAGAAAAAAAAAAAAGAGAAAAAAAAGAGAAAAAAAAAAGAAAAAAAAAAAGAAAACTACTCGAAATTCGGATATACTCTACAGGTGGAGCTCTCGTTGATCGATTGGCGCCACTGCTATAAACCGTCTCACTACTCTGTTTCATTCGAATCAATGCACTCTCTTTGAATTTTAGAAAGGTCGAATCTTAAGCTGATCCTCGGAAACAGAATCGATTACTATTCGAGGATCGTAAGATCGAAATCGAGAGTAAATTATCGCGATTAAATCGTAAAAAAGAAAACACAACGATCATCTTCGCACAGTATTACTTTCCTTTTCATTTCTTTTTCTTTTCTTTTTTTTTTCGGTGCGCGCCCGTATACGTGTACGTGAGGGTGTATTTTCTTTTCTTCTCTTTTCTTTTTCTTTCTTTCTTTATTATTATTATTATTATTATTATTATTATTATTATTATTATTATTATTATTATTATTTCGAATTGAACAAGTATTTTTTCTTACCTCGCAAGTCGCATTCTCGATCGTCCTCGAATCGTCGTCCATCCGTCGGCGGATAACGCGTCCGCGCATACATTTTTCTCGCTCGACAATAAAATACGCCCGATTATGAAATTTTCCTTCGAGAAAATATCGTCGTGCAGCTTTCTCCCACACTGTTACGATATTATTATACCGCACATTAAATACGTATTTACTTTTATCTTCGTAACACTGTTTCCTTCTTCGTTATCCGCACATGAAAAAATGAGTCGTTGTATAAAAACCGACTCGACTCACCCCGCCCTTTCTTCCCTCGTGCGATTGTTTTTCTTTTTTCTTTTCTTTCTTTCTCATTTCTCTCTTTCTTTCTCTCTTTCTTTCTTTCTTTTTTTCTTTCTTTCTTGCTTTCTTGCTTGCTTGCTTGCTTGCTTTTGAGTCTCGTGTTTAATCTTCGTTACGATCGAAGTCTCTCTATCGTCCTCGTTCATTGACAAGAAAGTGTGTTGTATAGTTGTTTGTTTCTCCGTGAATTCGAATACCCACGTGCTTACGCGGCACGTAAAAGTCGCACAAACTTCTCGACTCGTTACAAATTCCTTCTCACTTGGGCCCTGTCTAAAACACCCCCGTTGTTCCATTGCTCGCGATTAAAATTCTCCTCGATTTCGTTTATATCACGGCGAAAAGTAAAATTGTCAAAAGAAAAAAAAAAAAAGAAAAAAAAAAGAGAATAAGAGAGAGAAGAAAAAACAAAGAACAAAGAAAAAAAAAAAGAACGAAAGAAAGAAAGG